>NW_026019519.1:36520-245968 GCF_900185275.1 Solanum verrucosum
CTTCACAACCATGATTAGGACTCTACTCAACGCGGTGTGTTGGACTCCGAGGATTTAACAACCTAGTGCTCTGATACCAAGCTTGTCACGACCCAAGCCTAGGGCCTAGACGTGACATGGCGAATGAGGAACCCGAAGGAACCCCAAACAAGCCTCTCAAACTTGTCATCACACTTCATCGGTCGCGGAAGTACATTCAACATTAATTAACGGGAAATAGGGACTAAGGCAAACCATTTCAAAATGACATCATAGAATAAGAGTCAAGCTCGTTTACAAAATACTTGTCCAACTCACACCTCTACATACATAGATAGGACGGGGGCCATGACATATTACCGGCTCCCCTCATAGTTAAAATACAATTGCAAGCTAAAGTCTCAAAACATAGGAGTAAGAAACATAACCTAGCCCTCGAATTATTGAGGACTCACCAACAAACTCGGATAAGCGTCGTACTAGCCACGTGAATGGAGAGATGGATCAAGAGTAGCTCCGGTCCCTACATGGTGACATCATGTAGGCAAAATATGCGTTAGTACTTGGAATGTACTAAGTATGCGGGGTGCAACACAACAATAAACAAGGACACAATCGAAATACAAGAAATAGTTTCATAGGCATTATGAATAACAATATGAGGATGCATGATCAAAGTGAAGTCAAAACATGTTTAAGTAAATCTATACTAATAGTAGATATCATATGTGTATGCATGATCCAACCAATCTATAACCCCAACTTAGGATGGGGGATGCCGTTCACACCCGGACACCCTGGTGGCAAGGTATAAACCCCTCACATGGTTGATGTTGGTCACACCCCAAGCATCCTAGGTGGTGAGATATAAACCTCTCACATGGTTGATGTTGGTCACACCCCAAACATCCTAGGTGGTGAGATATAAACCTCTCACATGGTTGATGTTGGTCACACCCCAAACATCCTAGGTGGTGAGATATAAACCTCTCACATGGTTGATGTTGGTCACACCCCAAACATCCTAGGTGGTGAGATATAAACCTCTCACATGGTTGTCCGGTTCTTTTCCCCCGGACCGGGCATGGTCATGCAACACTTTATATAGGAAATTCTCATTAGGCTCTAATGCAATCTCACGTATGGAATGAACATATACACAAGCTTAGTTTGTCATCAACACATCTTTGAAGTTCCATACATCTCATAACTCAAGCTTTAAAACATCAATTTATCAATTCTCCATAGTTGGACATTTTGTCAAACACCTTGAAGGCATGTAATGAAATCAAAGAGCATGGAAATTAGGGTAGTAATTATGCAACCAAAACAGTGAACAACCTACAACAACACCTTTACATTCATAACATGATCACATTATCTTCATTGGATTCTCATTCATATAATGTCATGATAACACTCCAATTTCTCATACTATGCCTTTAAGGCCATAAGCCTCACATACCAATACACCAACAATACACCATAAAATAAGCATGGGTAATGACATACTTCAACAATCTAAAGACCTTTAAACAAGTTTGATTCATATACATTCATTATCTAGCAACCACTTCATAAAGGCATAAACTAGGAATAGAGAGAAATCATGGGTTCATGGAGTATTTTCATCTTAAATCGTCAATACAACAACAATATAACCATAAAGTGCCATTAGAAACCTTTTAAAACCATTTGATGGAAGAACCCATGAGATTGAGTGAAAACCTAGATTTTTCATATTTTGAAGTAACTTTGGATTTGGCTCCTTGTATGGAAAATTAGACAAGGATCAAGACCCCCATACCTTTGCTATGATCTCCCACGAAAATTGATGAAGAAAGCCTTGAATCCAAAGCCCTAGCTCCCACTTCTTCTTCTTCTTAAATGGAGGATTGTAGAGAGGGAAATGTTTTTTTTTGGGATGGGAATTGGATTATGGTATCTAGGAATTAATATAAGTCCTTTGAAAAAAAGGGTCCAACACTTAGAAAAAAAAACAGGCGGGTGAACAGTAGATGAACAGTAAAATCAGCTACTGGAATTTGGATTTTCTGCCGGACAGACTTTACGAAAATGGGCATAACTTCTTCGTCCGAACTCCGAATAAGGTGAAACAAAGTGCGTTAGATAGCTAACTCAAAGGGCTTTCCATGGATATATTATTGGCCACCAAATAATTTGTGTGCTAGGAGATATGACCCTCCAAAGTAGACCCTCGAAAAAGGCTTCACTTGGAAATTTTGGATTTTGATACGGTTGCTCTAAAATTTGGGTTAGACCCATTTCCCACTCAATTTGACCCCCTAAACAAGAATATGAAGTCGGATTTTTGAAAAACGAAACGGATTTTGAGATATATGGAAATTACAATTATAGGTGTTTCCGAAGCACATTTTCGGGCATTTTTTGGGGTCGTTTCAGTCATGCACAAATTGAGGAAGAAAAGCTCAAGGAGAGATCTAGGGAGGTAAAAAGGGCTAGATTGGATTATGTAAACTATTCTTATGCTAGGTCCGATGGACGGGCTCATTCTAGATTTCGACAAAGGTACTCTGGTTATGGTTCTACAAGTGCTCCTCCGTGGCCAAGAAATGAGAGGGTGTCTAACCCAAAATCGCAAGGATATGGTAAAAGCCTACATGTGCTATATGTGGGAGAAATCATGAAATGAAGTGCCTAGCAGGCTCTAATGCTTGTTTCGGGTGTGGTAAATGGATTATAAAATAAGGTATTGCCCTTTGGTTAATAAAAATAATGGAGACACTCATCGTAAGGCTCAACCCTACCCTTCATCCAGTTCGACTGGTTCAGGTGGAAATGCTCTGAAGCAAAACTGTTTATATGCTCACTAAACTATAGGTGACCAAGAGAGTTTCCCGGACGTTGTGACTGGTATGTTAAAAGTCTTCCATATAGATGTGTATGATTTACTTGATACGGGTGCTACTTTGCCATTTGTGACTCCTTTTATAGCTATGAGGTTTGGCGTACTCCCCGAAGTGTTGTTAGAACCTTTTTCTTTTTCTACCCTCGTTGGTGATTCTGTGGTGGCTAAAAGAGTCTATAGGAGATGCCCTGTTTCCTTATCCCATAGAGTCACTCTAATAGATTTGGTGGAACTTGATATGATTGACTTAGATGTTATTTTTGGTATGGATTAGTTGCATTCGTGTTATGCCTCTATCGATTGTAGAACTCGGGTAGTAAATTCCAATTCCCAAATGAGCCTATCTTAGAGTGGAAGGGGGGAAACTCTATGCCTAGAGGTCAATTTGTTTCTTACCTAAAATCAAGGAAAATGATTTTGAAGGGTTGTGTCTATCATATAGTGAGGGTGAGGGATGTGGACTCTGAAACTCCTACTCTTCAATCGGTCCCTATTGTAAAAGAGTTTCTGGATGTTTTCCCCAATGATTTACCCGGAGTTCCTCCCGAAAGGTAAATAGACTTTGGGATTGACCTTCTCCCCGACACCCAACCTATCTTTATTCCTCCTATAGCATGGCTTCGATGGAACTTAAGAAGTTGAAGGAACAGTTAAAGGAGTTATTGGATAAGGGTTTCATTCGATCAAGTATCTCTCCATGGGGTGCTCCGGTGTTTTTTGTTAAGAAGAAAGATGGCTCACTCAGAATGTGTATTGATTACCGCCAATTGAACAAAGTAACCATCAAGAACAAGTATCCTCTTTCAAGGATAAATGACTTATTTAATCAACTCCAAGGGGGATGTTATTTCTCTAAAACTGATCTCCGGTCGGGTTATCATAAATTGAGTATGAAAGAGGAAGACATTCCAAAAATGGCTCTTAGAACCCGATATGGTCATTACGAGTTCTTGGTTATGTCTTCTGGTTTTACTAATGCCCCGGTGGTGTTTATGGACTTGATGAATAGGGTGTTTAGACAATACCTTGATATATTCATGATTGTGTTTATCGATGATATTTTGATCTATTCAAGAAGTGAGAATGAGCATATTGATCATTTGAGGATTGTATTGCAAATTCTCAAGGACAAACAACTTTATGCAAAGTTTAGTAAATGTGAATTTTGTTTAAGATCTGTGGCTTTCTTAGGCCATATTGTTTCAAGCAAGGGTATTGAGGTGGATTCGATTAAGACTGATGTGGTCAAGAGTTCGCCTAGACCTCTATCACTGACAGACGTTAGAAGCTTCTTGGGTTCGGCCATTTATTATAGAAGGTTTGTTGAGGGTTTTTCATCCATTGCTTCTCCTTTGACAGCTTTGACTCCAAAGAAGGCCAAGTTTATATGGTCGGATGCTTGTGAGAAAAGTTTCCAAGAGTTGAAAGATAGACTTAGTTCCACTCCGGATTTGACCTTACCGGAAGGTACAATTGGCTTTGTGGTATATTTTAACGCCTTTAGAGAGGGATTGGAATGTGTGCTTAAGCAAAATGGTAAGGTGATTCCCTATGATTCAAGGCAACTAAAAGTTCATGAGAAGAACTATCCTACCCACTTGAATTAGCGGCGGTGGTATTTGCCTTAAAAAATTTGGAGGCATTATTTGTATGTGGATGTTTTCACCGACCATAAGAGTTTACAATATGTGTTTACCCAAAAAGATCTAAATCTTCGCCAAAGAAGGTGGTTGGAATTATTGAAGGACTATGATATGAGTGTTCTTTATCACCCCAGAAAGGCGAATGTAGCAACGGATACTCTTTGTAGGTTGTCCATGGGTAGTGTTGCACATGCTGATGATGATAGAAAAGAGTTGGCACGAGATGTGCATGGATTGGCCCGATTGGGTGTTCGATTAGTAGATTCCGACAAAGGTGGTGTCATGGTCCATAATGGCTCTATATCATCTTTTGTAAATGATGTGAAATCTAAACAATGTCTTGATCCGACTTTGGTGGAATTGAAGGAAGCGGTACTCAAGAAGTCTGTTGAGGCTTTCTCCCAAGGGGGTGATGGGGTACTTAGATACCACAGTCGACTATGTGTTCCAAATGTTGATGAGCTAAGGAAATAGATTTTGGCAGAAGCCCATAGCTTGTGGTACTCCATTCACCCAGGAGCCACCAAGATGTACCGTCATTTATGGAAAGTCTATTGGTTGAATGGGATGAAGAAGGATATTGCGGTATTTGTGGCTAAATGTTCAAATTGTCAACAAGTAAAGGTTCAGCATTACAAATTGGGAGATTTAGCTCAAGATATTGGCATTCCCACTTGGAAGTGGGAAGATGTAAATATGGACTTTATAGTTGGTTTGCCTCACACTCGGTGCAAACATTACTCTAATTGGGTGATTGTAGATCAGATGACAAAATCAGCACATTTCTTTCCCGTCAAGGTTTCTTATTCGACAGAAGATTATGCCAATTTGTATTTGACAGAAATGGTAAGATTACATGGTGTTCCCTTGTCCATTATCTCCGATAGAGATACTCGATTTACTTCTCAATTTTTGAAGTCATTTCGAAACGGACTTGGCACTAAGGTTAAGCTTAGCACAGCTTTTCACCCACAAACCGATGGGCAAGCGGAGTGAACGATCAAAACATTAGAGGATATGTTGAGAGCATGTGTCATCGATTCCAAGGGAAGTTGGGATGATCACTTGTTGTTGATAGAGTTCGCTAATAATAATAGCTACCATTCTAGTGGTAGTATGGCCCCTTTTGAAACTATTTATGGTAGGAGGTGTAGATCTCTTATAGTATGGTTTGAAGTGGGTGAAATTGCTTTGTTTGGACCTGAATTAGTTCATGAGGCTATGGATAAAGTCGGGCTCATTAGAGAGAGGTTGAGAATCGTCAAAAGCTGGCAAAAGTCCTATGCCGATGTTAGAAGGATAGACCTTGAGTTTGAGGTTAATGATTGGGTCTATTTGAAAATCTCACCCATGAAAGGTGTAATGGGGTTTGGGAAGAAAGGGAAACTTAGTCCCGGTTTTGTAGGCCCATATCAAATTTTGAGACGTGTTGGTAAGGTTGCATATGAGCTTGATTTGCCAAATGAGTTGGCATCGGTGCATCAGCTTTTCCATGTCTCTATGTTGAAAAAGTGTGTCAGAGATCCAAAATCCATAATTCCCCTAGGAGGGTTAAAAGTGAAAGAGAACCTTTCTTATGAAGAAGTTCCGATTGAAATTCTAGACCGACAAGTTAAGAAATTGAGGAACAAATAAGTTGCTTCCGCAAAAGTGTTATGGAGAAACCATCTAATTGAGGGTGCTACTTCGGAGGCCGAAGCCGACATGATGTCTCGGTATCCTCATCTTTTTCCTCCTATCCTAGATTGAGGTAGTGAATTCCTATTGCTTTGTTTATGTTTGAAATCAAGTGTGTTTTATGTGTTTCCATGATTTCCTTATGATTATGCATGTTCATGAATTACTTAAGCTGTGAAAGAAATGACTTATGTGAATTATTTTCCTCATGTTGTTGAGTATTGAGTATGAGTTGCTTATAGACTTCATGAGATGAGTTGTAGAACACGCCTTGACTTTGATTGGAGATACCCTCCTTGAATTTAAGCTTTTTTGAGATTGAATTGCATATGAGCTCCATGAGATTGTGTAGAGCATTGTATTGAGTTGGAGATGACAGTTCCTCCTTGAACATGAGAAATGTTAAGATTTCGTGCATATTGGGTTGTTAGATGTAGTTCCTACTTCCTTGTGGTGCATTGAGTATGGTTAGCTTTGAGATGGAATTCCTTCTTACTTGTGTGCATTTAAGCAGTGTTGCATGCATGATGGGTTGCTAGTCTTGAGTCTTTTTGTTTATAAACATGCTCAGAATCTCATTCGAGGACGAATATCCCAAGGGGGAGATAATGTAACACCCCGAATTTGAAAGAGGAAAGCCTAGCCATTTTTCACCATTTCCAAGTGCCACCAATGTTAGCCAACAACACCTCATGGTTAGACACACGCCATGTGGGTGAGCTCTATGGATAGGGCACCCTAGGCACTACCTAAGGAAGTGATCCACGACCAGGACCATGCCCCGTGGGTGGGTCCACGGTTTGTGGATAGGGCAGTCATGGATTGGCCAAAAGTCTCTAACCATGATCCACGATTGACCAGGACGTACCTTTGGTCCATCCACGGTATGTAGGTCATGGTCTCGTGGTTCATGCTAGGAAAATTATTTTAGGGACTTAAGGGTCTTTTCCGGTTTTAATTAAATTGAAGTGGTGTGATTTTGCCTAGACCTAGACCACCTATATAAGTATTTTCAACCCCCTAAATCCCCCAATTAAGCCATTCTCTCAAATCTCCAAAGAAACCCCAAAACTCCTCTAAAAAATTCTCTCTCTAGAAGGTAGCAGAAGAAGAATGAGATAGAAGCTAGGTCAAGATCAAGTCTTCCAATCTTCAAGCTTTTTGGGCATTGTGACTAAGGTATGATGGTTTTTAATCCATGGGATCGTTCCTCCCATGGAGTCCCCTATCATTCCACAATTTGATGAAGAATTTCCCCAATTCTAGTTAAGGTTTCTTCCATTGTTGTGGGTTATAACGAATGTTGATCCAATTGAGTGAATTATGATTGTTTATGATTGAATTGATAGAATTGCATGTATTTAGGATGAAATTACATGGACCAAGAACGCACAATGTAGATTCAAGAAGTGAATATTTTTCCTAAAAGTCACCATAGTGTATCGAATATAAGCAACAGACGTCTCCACGCCAATCTTCAAGACTCTATAAGACTTAACTAGTACACAGGTGAGACCTATGAACCTGGGGCTTTGATAGCATTTTGTCACAACCCAAAAATGGGCGTGATGGCACTCGGCTTATCCCTCGAAGACAAGTCAGCCTAAAATCCAACTAATAAGATAAATTTGGAAGTAAACCCAAAATAAAAATCCAATACAACAAAGTAATGCAGAAATTTATAATCAACTTAAATATACCCCAAAAGCTGGTTGTCATGTGCACAAGCCTCTAATGTATTACAATAGAATTGAAAGAAATTACAAGTCAGAATGATGTTGTCTCTAAAGTAGAACAAGATCATAAATAGGAGTAAGGAGGTTCGTTGCAATGACAAACAACTACCTCACAAATCTCCATAAGAAGCCTCGCACAAGAAGAGAATAAAAAATATCACAAAGATCATGTCTCATAACCTACACAACTGTAGAAGCAAGGGGTGAGTACCAAACCACATGATACTCATCAAGAAAACTTCTAAACATAAGTTAAGAATATAGAATACGGGTACTCCTACCATCCTAACCAAACCTCCACAACTACAACTTGCATAAAACTAGTCTAACCTAACAGTTCACAAATAATATAGCGCATATATCAATAACAACACTTCGACAATTCATATCAACATTACAGGAGACAAGTTCACCAATCACAAGATCCACAGAAAGTCACTCACAAGTTTATAAATTATAAAGATACGCAATGCAATTAAATGTAATGCCAAGTATAGTGATGCATGTCTGACATAGAGATATACACCCGATGTCTCTCATTTCGGGACATATGGGGACATATATGTCCATGCATCCACGCGGAGTGCCACATGACCCTCAATAATAAAATCCACCACGTCATGCAAACGTCATTTTGTCAAAACCCAAAAATGGATGTGATGACACTCATCTTATCCCCCAAGACAAGTCAGCCTAAAATACAACTAATATGATAAATGCGGAATTAAGACTAGAATAAAAATCCAATATAATAAAATAATGCGGAAATTTATAATCAACTTAAATATACCCCCAAAAGCTGGTTGTCATGTGCACAAGCCTCTAATGTATTACAATAAATTTGAAAGAAATTACAAGTTTCAAATGATGTTATCTCTAAAGTAGAACAAGATCATAAATAGGAATAAGAAGACCCGCTTCGGTGACAAACAATTAACTCAAAAATCTCCATAGGAAGTCTCAGACAAGAAGAGAATAAAAAGCATCACAAAGATCCGGACTTGTAACCTACACAAATGTAGAAGCAAGGGGTGAGTACCAGACCAAACAGTACTCAACAAGCAAACTCATAAACACAAGTTAAGAATATAAAATATGGGTACTCCTACCATCCCAACCGAACCTTCACAACTACGATCTGCATAAAACCAGTCAAACCTAACAGTTCACAAATAATATCGTGCATAACTCAATGAAAATACTTCGACAATGTCAGATCAATAATACACGAGATCAAGTTCACAATCACAAGTTCCACAGAATGGCGCTCACAAGTTCACAAATAATAAATATATGCAATGAAATTAAATGTAATGTCAAGTATAGTGATGCATGTCTAACCTAGTGATACATACCCGTTGTGTCTCAGTTCGGGACCCATGGGGACATATCTGTCCATGCATCCATCGCGATGTGCAACACGACACTTGATATTAAAATATGTCACAGCGTGCGACATGTCCCTCAATAATAGAATTTGTCGTGACGTGCGACACATCCCTCGAATCATAATATTCATCACGGCGCGCAACAAGTCCCTCGGAATGGTACATCCTCTTTAATTTTTTATTCTTACTCAATTGACATAACACTAGTCACTACCATGTCTCAGAATCAATGCAAATAACATGTTCACACAAATAATGACGAGATGGTCATTTTCATAACAATGCACAATTCACAACAACACAATCGTGATACAACATCAACAATGAACCAATAAGTCTTTCAAATTATTTTCAACACATCACCCACCAATAATTATTCATATTGCCTTATATTACCCTTTTTCATCATTAGAATTATTCAATATAGACAACTCAACTCATCATCAAGTCCTATTACTCCCAACACATACCACAAGGAAATACATGATTCTATACACTTAACAAGGGTTGATAAATCCACTTGCCTCAAATAATTGAACAATCACTCTGAGACTAGAGCTTCCATCAATGTCTTTCATGTACAATTCTAAGCCAACTACAGACAATATATATGTCTAAAAAAAAACTCAAATCTATAGTCAGTTCATAAGTCTTGATCCCAATATGGTAAGTCTCATTCCTTCAATATTATAAATCTAATAGTGTTTATATAATATAATAAACCTAATATTTAATTATATATATTAATATTATTAAAAACTTGAATCACATTAATATGTTACCATACAAAAATTTCCAACATCAAAACTAGTTCAAGGAAAAATTCTCAAATTGCAACTACGGGAAAAGAACGAACAATTTTATAAGTAGCTAACCCATAACAATTGGATTGTCATATATTCTATCCATTATGCATAATGATTACCCATCTTGCCATATAGTATTTTACTATTTGTTTGGAAAATATGAGTTAATGAAATGAAATAAATTATTGCAATTAATGCATGCAACACCATCCTATAATTAATATATGTATATATAGATATATATATATATATATATACACCCAATAATCACTAGGTATTAACCAACATTAATGATTGAAACTTAAAGAGAATATTACCTGGCAATATATCTCGTGTAGACGCCGCAATAGGTAAGCCTTCTTGACCTAATTTTTTATTCTTTTCTTTTTTTTATTCTACATTAAATTATGAACCTAAAAGTGATAAATCTCACTAACTTATTTTAATATATGGGCCAACTGAAATATGGTATTAAATAAATTATGAACTTGGCCCATTAACCACCAATTAAATAAAAAATTATTTAATAAATACTTATCGATTAAATAACTATAGTAATCGAATAGTTAAAAATTCCCATAACCAACTCCATCTACTAATCATAACTGGCTCGGGACAACTATAGGGAGGGGTGAAATGGTAATTTTATAAAAATTTCTGAACATGACCTTTCGGATCATTGCATTATCCACAACTAAAAACTATGTTCGTTCTTGAAGAAGAAGAAGAAGGAAGCAAAATGACAGTACTAAAAGCCTAAGGTATGTTTCCAGAATCAACATTTGATATACCATGAGTTTACGGTATTTTTGATGCATTTCACTTAGAAGTTGTGTGTGTCTAGGGCCATTTTGTGGTGGAAATAATGTTATATGTGTTACGTTTGCAGGAAATGGGCTTGGACGCGATCGAGTGAGATGAAAGCTGAAAATCAGGGAAGTCTAACCAAGTGTGGAACTACGAAGTGACCCATGGGCCATCCTGCACATCCGTAGAAGGTGTTCAGAGAGTTGAAGTTCCAGTACCTGATGAAATCCCTATGTATGGAGCCACGGAAGAGGACCCACAGATCGTAGGTCCATCTACGGTCCATCTTGCACGTCCGTAGAATCTGATCAGAGAATGATGGCTCCAGGCTCTGAAGAAAAGTCTAAATGTTGCCCAACGGAGGGGACCTACGTACCGTAGGATGACCCACGGTTTGTAGGTCGAGTCATCGATTAAAGTCGCGTCTGAGAAAGTTTATTTCCTTATTTTTTTCCTTTTTGTTTAGGATATGTTTTTCTATAAATTGGGTATGTAAACATCATTTTTGGGGTTAGACACTATTGTTTACTTTTAGTTCTTGATATATGCTTTGGGAATTAACTTGCAACTTTGGCAATTTGATTTCTGGATTTCAGTTTATAAGATTTCTGGAGATTAAAGGTTTCTTCTACTCTAAACGTAAGTTCATGATTTCTTCTTATCAAAGTATGAATTGTGTTCTTTCAAGCATGATTAACTAAATCCACAACTAGGGTTGTGTGAACCATGCGCAATTAACAACGTACGAATAATAACTAAGTAATTCTTAAATAGTGTTTATGCATGTATTGGTAATTCGTTCGCTTAGAAGTCTTTTTAACAAGTGCACGCGTTAGAAAGAACTCGCCTCGTTCCTACTTGTCGGACCATGGAGGTAATGAACGAGAAAAGAATTATCAACAGAGATTTAGTGTGATACTATCTAATAGTCTAATGTCAATTGGTACGAGGTTGAAAACTAAGTCATATATTGATGTGATTTCTATTCTGAGGTCAAGGTAAGGGTTAGTAAATTATACACACGTAGCCGAACCAAGGTGCGCGGTGAAATTCCCTATTTGGAGGACCAATAACTTAGGGAAACCTAACTTACCGACTTTGCATGTAAAACACGAGGAAAGGATTACTATTATTAGGATTACCGCATTAAGTGTTTATGGGGAACACATACACTCTAGTTTCTCTCTCTCATTGATAACTCGAAATTTGAAATTTGCTCACTTGTTACTTAACAACAATTGGTTATTTGCATACAACCCCCTCTCTTTAATTACTTGTCTCCGAAATAGTTTGACTAAACGAATATAATCGTGAGTTAAGTTTAAGTCTGAACCATATTCCTCTTGGAATCGACCCCAACCTCCAAGTTGGGTTCTTTATTTGACGACGATCGCTTATACTTCTTTAGGGAAGTGTAATTTAATCGTATCAAATTTTGGCCGCTGCTGGGGAATAAGTCTTTTGGATTAAGTTTAACTACATTATTGAACTTTAGTCAATTATTTTCTAATTTTACGTTTTCTTTTTTTTGTCCTCTATAGGTTTCTACTCTAGTGTATGCCAAGTACACGGAGTCAAGGCGAATCATTGACACCATACGACCCTGAACTAAGAAAAACTTTGAGAAAAATGGCAAACCAAGGGCTCAAATATAATCCAGTTATAGATGAGAATGTGGAACAAGTGAATGATGAGAATGCTCAGGATCGTGGTGGTAATCTACTCGGAGATGCATTGAGGGTACAGAATCCACCAGAACCAATGTTGTGTGATAACTATAGGGTCGACATCAATACCGTTGAATCTGAAGGACCTATTGTTCTCCCTCCTCTACCTCCAGGGCATACATTCATAGTGACTAGCAGTATGATGCAAATGCTTACAGTGAGGGTTTGTTTTCTGGTATGGCTTCAGAGGATCTGCATGGGCACATGGCCAAGTTTATGAGTGTTTTCAAAATTTGTGTGGGTCGACCAGAGTTGCACATGAATGTCATAGGGCTGAGAGTCTTCCCTTTATCATTGATCGATGATGTTGCGGTGTGGTTTTCTGAGCTTCCATATAAATCAATTCATACATGAAAGCAATTTCATAAGGTGTTCATGGCAAAGTACTTCCCATTGTCTAAGAAGCCAAACCACATGGAAAAACTGAACAACTTTGTAGCACTACCTCGAGAGTCTGTGAGTAGTTCATGGGATAGGTTCACTGCATTCATAAGAATTGTCCCAAATCACCGCATTGATGATGAGTCGTTGAAGGAATACTTCTACAGAGGTCAGGATGACAATAGAAAGGTCATCATTGATACTATCGTTGGGGTTCATATGGTGAGTGTACATTTGAGTAGATCGCTGATAAATTGGAGAAGATTTCCCGAATTAACAAAGCTTGGTACACTAGAAAGTCAGAAACTGGGAGAAGCGCATTTGTAGTTCAATATGCACCTAGTCAATATGCCGATGACATTCGTGAGGAGATGGCTCAGATGAGGACCAAACTAGGGTTGGTGTTTAAGTATCTGACGAGAGGCATCGAAAAGGTAAATACGGAAAATACCTAACTAAAACTCCACCACCACCAGTTGAGGAATGCTACTATGAGGAGGATGCTTATTTGGTGAATGATGAGACGGAGGCTTTCTGAGCCAATGCCCAAGGTTCCAACTCGAATAATTGGTACCAAGGTCAAGGAAACCAAGGTCCGAACTATGGTACGTACGGGATGGGAAAAATAATCGCGACAACAACTACAACTGAAACAAGTATGGCAACAGAAACGAGAGAGTTGGGCCTTATATTCCACCAGCAAAATCTGGTAATAGGGAAGTTGGGGGTAGTATGTCATGGATTGAGGATATGATGTAGAAAATGATGAAGAGGTTCGATGTGACTCATGATAATGTGAAAGATATGCGGAATGACTTGTGTGGAATCAGTCAAAAAGTTGATGCACATGTAGTGTCTATAAAGCAACTTGAGCAGCAGTTTAATCAGTTGTCCACCACTATGAACCCACGTCAACCTGGCACTTTCTAACAACACCATCCAGAATCCGAAGAATGATGAGCATTATATGGCAGTCACAACTCGAGGAAGTAAGCAGACCATTGATCCCTTTATGCCATCTGAGCTTGAAATTGTGGTAGAAAGAGAAGAAGATGTGAGTGAGGTTACTAGAGATGAGATTGAGGTTACTGGAGAGTCCAAAAATTCTACAGAGAAAGAAGCGGAGATAACCCAAAAAGTTGTTCCCATGCCTAGACCTCCACCTCCATTCCCACAGAGGTTGGTAAAGAAGACTGAAGAAGGAAAATACTACAGGTTCATTACTATGTTGAAATAGCTTTCCATTAATATTTCGTTGATAGAAGCTTTGGAGCAAATGCCTAGGTATGCAAAGTTTATGAAATATTTGGTGACTAAGAAGAGGGCTGTCAGATTTGAGAATGATGAAAGGTTGCACCACTGTAGTGCTATTGCTAGTAGGTCACGTGTGCAGAAGAAATAGAATCCTGGTGCTTTCACTATTCCTTGTACTATTGGATTGTTGCATTTTGCAAAGGCGTTGTGTGATTTGGGTGCTAGCATTAATCTGACGCCATTGTCTATCTACAAGAAGTTGGGTTTAGGGGATCCAAAACCTACTGCGATGCGACTACTCATGGCCAATAAAACTGTGAAGAAGCCCATTGGTGTTTTCCAAGATGTACTTTTGAAAGTGGAGTTGTTTATCTTTCCGGGGATTTTGTGATACTTGATTATGAGGTTGATTTTAGGGTCCCATCATCTTAGGGAGACCATACCTTGTTGCTGGGCGTGCCTTGGTCGATATGGAGAGAGGGCAGATGAAGTTTTAATTGAATCATGAAGAGGTTACTTTCATCATCTATAGGTCTATGAAGTAGGTAAGCGATCTCAAGTCAGTATCAGTGGTAAATCATATTGGGGAGCGAGGTTCTGATGTGTCTATTGGGTGTTGATGCACTGGCACGTAATGATGAATTTTGAGGGTGATGTTATTGAAGACTATGATGAACTAGTCGCCGCACTTGATAGGTTTTAATTTCGTTCCAAACCAAAGAAATTGTAGTTAGACATGTAGAATCGTGACTCTCCACCCGCAAAACCGTCTATAGAAGAAGCTCCAAAATTGAAGCTTAAGGCTCTACCATCGCATTTGAGGTATGTATTCTTGGGGAGAGATGGCACTTTACCGGTAATTATTATGGCAGATTTGAGTACAGTACAGGTAGAGGCATTGGTTTCTATGTTGAAGAGGTTCAAGCAGGCTATTGGATGGACTATTTCTAACATTATTAGGATTCCTCCTGACATTTGTTCTCATAAAATCCAACTCATGCAGGACAACAAGCATAGTATCGAGCACCAAAGGAGACTAAATTCTCCTATGCAAGAGGTAGTGAAAAAGGAAATCATCAAATGCCTAGATGCTGAGGTCATATACCCCATTGTAGACAGTAGTTGGGTGTGTCTTGTTCAGTGTGTACCTAAGAATGCTGGGATGAATGTGGTTCCTAATGTGAAGAATGAGTTTGTTCTGATGAGGCCGTGACCGGATGGAGAGTATGCATAGACTATCGAAAATTGAATGCTTGGATAGAAAAGATCATTTCTTGATGTCGTTATAAGATGCTGGAGCGCCTTTTTGGTAAGGGTTGGTATTTCTCTCTTGATGGTATTCGGGCTACAATCAGATCTTCATTGCTTCGGAAGATCGAGAGAAAACCACCTTCACATGCCCTTATAGGACTTTCGCCTTCAAACGAATGCCATTTGGGTTGTGTAATGCTCCAGCGACCTTCCAGCGTTGCATGATGTCAATATTTTCTGGTATGGTAGAGGACACTATTGAAGTATTTATGGATGATTTCTCTATGGTAGGTGACTCGTTTGATGGTTGTTTGGATCATTTCGCTGAGGTACTTAAACGGTGTGAAGAGTGCAATCTTGTGCTCAATTGGGAAAAGTGCCACTTCATGGTGAAAGAGGGGATAGTTCTAGGTCATTGGATTTCTGAGAATGGTATTGAGGTTAATTGAGCTAAAGTTGAGGTAATAGAAAATCTTCCATTACCTATCTCTGTTAAAGGTGTTAGAAGTTTTCTTGGGCATGCAGGTTTCTATAGGAGTTTTATCAAGGATTTCTCTAAATGGCACACCCATTGTGCAAACTGCTCGAAAAGGAGTATAAGTTTAATTTTGATGATGCTTTTCTGAGAGCATTTGGAGAGTTGAAAGAAAAGCTAGTGTCCGCACCTATCATTATTTCACCGGATTAGGGGCAACAATTTGAGGTAATGTGTGATGCAAGTGGAGTAGCGCTTGGTGTAGTATTGGGACAGAGGCGAGAGAAGATTCTTCATCCAATTTATTATGCCAGCAAAGCTTTGAATATGGTTCAAAAGAACTATACAGTGACTGAACAGGAACTCCTTGCTGTGGTTTTTGCATTCGAGAAATTTCAATCCTACTTGCTTGTTACTAAGGTCATAGTGCATACTAACCATTCTGCATTAAGGTATTTGATGGCTAAGAAGGATGCAAAACCGAGGTTGATCAAATGGATATTGTTGATACAATAGTTCCACTTTGAGGTGAAAGACAGAAAGGGGACAGAAAATCAAGTTGCCGATCATTTGTCCATATTAGAAGGGGAAGCTATGCTACAGTTAGGGGATAGGGCTGAAATTAATGATGCATTCCAAGACGAACAGGTATTGGCTGCTTCTTGTGATCTTATCCCTTGGTTCACAGATTTTACTAATTACTTGGCAAATGATTTGGTTCCATCGGAGTTGTCATTCCACCAAAGAAAGAAGTTTATGTATGATGTGAAGAAGTTATTTTGAGATGAGCCTTACTTGTTTCGTATGTGTGATGATGGGATTATACGTCGTTGTGTGCCCGAGGTTGAGATAATGAGTATACTAGAGGCGTGTCATTCATCACATGTTGGTGGGCATCATAGTGGTATTCAGACTGCTCATAAAATCTTGCAGTGTGGATATTACTAGCCTACCATCCACCAAAGATGCTCATGATTTCGCCAAGTCGTATGACCTTTTTCAAAGAGAAGGAGGAATTTCAAAGAGGCAAGAGTTTCCTATGAATTAGATATTGGTGATTGAGTTGTTTGATGTTTGAGGCCTTTACTTCATGGGTCCATTTGTGAGTTCATATGGGATGAAGTATATTCTGGTTGCGGTTGACTATGTATCAAAATGGGTGAAACCAATTGCGCTTTCAAACAATGAGGGTAAGAGTGTCACCGTATTCTTCAAAAAGAGTATCTTCTCCAAATTTGGTACACCTAGGGCGATTATCAGCGATGGTGGTTCCCACTTTTGTAATAAGTTGTTCAAGGCATTGCTAGAGAAATATGGCATCCTCCACAATGTAGCCACCCCTTACCATCCATAGTCCAGTGGGAAAGTTGAAGTGTCAAAAAGAGAGATAAAGCAAATTCTTTCTAAGACTGTGAATGACAACAGAACAGAATTGTCAAGGAGGCTTGATGATGCTCTATGGGCCTATCTCGCAGCTTTCAAGACTACCATAGGTATGTCCCCTACCAACTTTTATATGGGAAGTTATGTCATTTAACAGTAGAGCTAGAGCATAAGGCAATGTGGGCGCTAAAAAAGTTGAATTTGGATTGGGGTGCTGCATCGAGTCAAAGAGGTAGTGACATGAATGAGATTGAAGAGTTTTTCCTAAAAGAATATGAAAGTTCAGCCTTGTACAAGGAGAAGATGAAAAAGTATCATGACCAAAATATTGAAAAGCGTGAATTTGTTGTGGGTGATCTGATGCTTCTATTCAACTCAAGTCCGCGTTTGTTTCCTGGCAAGCTCAAGTCCAAGTGGACTGGTCCATTCCTAGTCACTCAAGTATTTCCACATGGAGCAGTTGAGCTCGAGAACAAGGAGGGAACAAGGTTCAAAGTGAACGGGCAAAGAATCAAGGTCTACATGGGAAAATCGGAGAATGTGCAAGAAGTGATCAAGGCCTACTATCTTGATGAAGTCTGAGTAATCAAAGAGGCATGCGTCGTGCCGCGACGTTAAATCAAGAACTGCTTGGGAGGAAACCCAAGATGTGCAACCTAGCCAACCATAGGTTTTTTTCATTATAGGAGTTTTCTTCTTTTATTTTGATTTTTGTAGCTCTTTAGTTAGGTATTTTATTTTTGTAATAGTGTTAGCTAGATGTAGAATAGGGTCCGTGTCTAAAAAGTGTCCAGAAAATGTAGAAAGCAAGCCCTAATGGTTGCTATGTGTGCAGGGGCGAAAGGTAAAATCTGCAGAAAAATAGATGTGCAGAGGTCTATGGACCCCATTGATGGTCTGTGGGTCCATCCACGGACCGTGAATAGCATCAGTAGACCCCAGGTAAGTTTTCCCAAAAGTTTAAGTGTTAGAGTAACCTACGGACTACGGTCCATAGGTCGACCCACGGACCATCAACGGGGTCTTGTGGGTTCAAAACCTAGGGTTTGCCCCACTCGACCCGGACACCTTTAAAACAAAATCACTCATTTTTAATTCATTCACCCCATACAAAACTCCCTCCCAACCTTTTTAAACGCCTTTCTCTCCCACATTCACTCCATTACATGCTCATATCCCACTGATCAAGTCCATTCACTTCCCCATATTCCCCAAATCATCTTTCTATCTTACAAATCCCCCATCTCCATTCCCCAACAATTATACAAGTCCATGTTCGGTGTCAAAGGGCTAGCAAAAGGTGTTAGGAGTTCATTCGCATCACACACTCACCATAGTTGTATACTTGTAAGGTATGTTCATTTCACTTTGAAGTTTTTCATAGTTTACATTTGAAATCACAACAATGAACTTGACCTTGGGTTGTTAATTCAATGTTTGTTTGTGAAAATGTATGCTATAACACCCTTGGTATGATGGTATGTGAGTGTGTAATTACTTAAAACCAAATATATCAGTTAATAGGCCGAATTGGAAGTTTTGACTTAGGGTTCATAGGTTTCGGTGTGATAATCTGTAAATTCTTGTGAACCACCGTGTGGACTACGGTCCGTCATTCCATCGACAGACCATTCTGCACATCCGTGGTTCCTACATTAGAGACTAAATTTTAGGTACTCTGACCTACGGAGGGGACCTACGGACCGTAGTTCGACCCATGGACTATAGGTACCCACCGTAGGTGGACAGTTGTCACAACCCAAAAGTACCCCCTAGACGTAAAATGGCGTACTTGACCCCGAAAGAATCTCACATAATCCCTTAGCATGATCATAACATAAGATAATACAAAAGTACGAGAAATTTAAAACTTCTTTAAAACCATACAATCGAAAACATTTTCATAAGAAAGTAAAGTCTTTACTATAAACTTTGTCTCAAACCATCTATTAAACTATTGAATAAAACTCTTGGGACGCAGCCCATACAAAGTCTAAAACATTAAGAAATGACATAAGGAAATAATGGGTTTGTCCTCGAAGCTATGAGGACTCACCAAATCTTCAAGTCTTCTTGCTCCTTAGAAACCTAGTCTTCAAAGGAACTCCATCTCTGAAACCCTACATTTGATTAGAATGTAGACAATATACGTTAGTACAAAATGTACCAAGTATGAAAGATAGCACAACATCATAAGAGCATCTCAAAATGGTTAGTCAACATAAGACATAACATAAGAGATAATAACATGGTCATAGCACAATCTCCAACATAAGCATCGTATCATCATAAGTCAACATAAGACATAGTTAATGAGCATAGGAGATCATTCATGATCATGGCATAGTCTTTACTTAGACTTTCATGCTTACATACTTCAACCTTTAGTCTTTCATATTACAAGAGAACTACTTCACAAGCCACCTCAATTCATACTAGTGCAAGGGAAGAATAGCATCACATAATACCATCCAAGCTAAGTACCTCTTCTTGGTCATTCTTGGGCATAGTCCACATTCATAGTCAAGACCTAGGTATTTATGTCATAGGAGCTCTATACTCCTAAGTAACCTCAAAGCACACTTGTGCAATGCATGTGTGGCATCCCATAATACTACACACACTAAGCATATCCTTGAAGTCACCATATTCATGCTTACTAGTCATAGGTGTCACTATTGACCTCTTTCATATAGACAACGAACTATCAACTTAAGTCAATCATATCATGGAAGGCAACTCTAGTAACAATCCAATCTACGCATACATCACATAAGAGGACACTTTATAAGTAGCTTCAATTCATACTTGTGCCATTTATGAATGGCATCCCATACTGCCATTCACACTAAGTACTTCCTTAGGCTATCTTACTCAATGAATACTATTTGTCATATTAGACTATCAAAGAATAGCACCCTACTATGCTAGACCTAACTACCATGATAAGACACATTATCATGCAAACCAACCTATACAAGGAAGAGTACGAGTACCACAACCTAGCTACCATGCAAACATTCAATATAATGCAAATGCATTCTACCCTTAAGGGATTATGAATCATCAACCCTAAGCTACCCTTAGGAGAGTATGGTGTCTCAATTTTAAGCTAACCTTAGGAGAGTATAAATCCTCAATCCTAAGCTACCAAGAAGTGGTCTTGGCCTAACCAAGTCATGCTACCATGGAGGCATTCTAACAATGCTAGTCCAAGCTACCCTTAGGAGAATATAGATCCTCAATCCTTAGATGCATGCCTACTCTAATGCAAGCTATCTGGAAAAGAATCCTACCAATGCTAATTCAAGCTAACCTTAGGAGAGCATAATTCCTCAATTCCAAGCTACCATGAGAACTACTAACCTATGCTATTTAAACAAGCTATACATAAAGGGATCATATGTCACAACTTCAAGCTATTCTGTTCTAACATGCTTTGATTCATTTTAGGTGATTAACCCTTCTATCTAGAACCAATATATGTGAAAGGACCTTTCACATTCTACATACATGCATTCATGTAGTTCTAGGTAGGTCATGTGGGTAAAAAGCCTTCTACCACAACACTATCTATTTTGTATACCAATTCTATGAAAACTATCTCATCATATTAGACTTACTCTATACGCCCTAGTGATAAACATTATGACTGCAATCCCTACTATCAAGCTTTACTCCACAATCATCATACTAGACTAGATCACAAGACATATTAGTCACAAGCCCTAGTCATAAGAAATTCTAAGCATAATTCATCATAAAGTCCCAAATTCAATCATTACAATTCATGGTCTATCATACATACATAAATCTATTTCAATTCATGATTTCATATTCCCATTCTTGAATAAGCTCTATACATGATAACAATTTTAGAAGATCTACCAAGAATCATCAATTTCTCATCATAAGGCATAAACCCACATACTTTGATTTCTAGGGTTAACCATGGAATTCACATAAATTCTTCATAATATCATGAATAAACACTAAATTAACCATAAATAAGTATTATCCAACTAATTGAAGTCATACCCAACTAAACCCACTTATTGGAAGAAACCCTAGCTTAGATTGGGGTTCTTCTTCACAAATTTGGTGAATTTCTGGGGGACTCTATGGGTGGAAGAACCCATAGATGAAAAGATAAACATACCTTCAATAAAATCCCCACACAAACCTTTTACAATGGAGCCTTTGTTCTTGACCTTAGCTTCAAGCTCTAGCTTCTTCTTCAATGGAGGTTTTCTAGAGAGAAATATTTAGGAGGGGAGAACTTTTGGGATCTTTTGGGGTTTCGATTCTAATGACTTAATTGGGGTGGTAAATGACTTAAAATATTTTATATAGGTGTATAAAATCAGTATAAAATGGCCCCCACTTAAAACTAATTAAAAGGGAAATTACTAAATGACCCTCGACTAGGAAGCCCCATCCCAGGGACTACGGCCACTTTGATGGCTCGTCGAAGGGCACCACGGCCTGTGGTGGTGCCCGTGGTCCCTTGACCAGTAGCCTTCCCAACTTTTCATGCCTCCCATGAGTCTATGGCATGACCATGAGACCTCCCACGATCTGTGGTCAAGACCACAAGTCGTGGTGATGGTCGTGGTCTTGGGGCAGTAGCCTTGCCTCAAGGTCTTGCCTCCCACATTTCTAAGGGGACTTCACGAGCCCCTTCACAGAGCGTGGTCAAGACCACTAGTTGTGAAGGTGGTCGTGGTTCTTGGGCAGTGCTTGGCCAAGGTTGGGCAACCTTGGCCTTTGGCTTAGGCTTTGCCCCCTTGCCTTGGCACTTGCCGTTGCTACCCTCACCCAATCCTTAGGTGGTCTTCTAAACTACGGGGTCAAACACGTTCCTTGACTTTTAACACCTAAACCTCTTATTCGAAGTAAGGAAAGTCTCATCTATGACTGTATTCCTCTTACATCATACTCTATAACTTTAGCTTGAGGCTCTAGTTTGGTCTACTAGTTTCTGGGGCATTACAATATCCCCCCCTTGGGAACATTCGTCCTTGAATGACGATTCTGAACACTTCATAAAGTAAACGACTCTAGACTAGCAGCCCATCTTACATGCAATACATCTAAATGCACACAACCAAGGAGGAAAACTTCAACTCCAAGCTAAACATACTCAATGCAACACAAGGGAGTAGGAACTACTTCTACCAACCCAACATGCATGAAAATCTATAGGGAAAAAGGACAAATATACCCCGAATTATCGTAAATGGTATGTGTATACCCTTCGTTATACTTTTAGGATGTTAGTGTTGTTACCGTCCAAATTTTGGTCCATATATACCCTTTATACTAACGGTGGTACACGTATCTCAATCTTAACTGTCGATTCGTTCTTTGTTAAATTTCTATCCAAAATTTGAAAAATCCCACCCAAATTATTAAAAAATCCACCCGAATTATTGAAAAAATCCACCCAAATTAATATAACCCAAAACCCCCAATTAATTCACTTAATTTCAAATCAAGAGACTTGTTTAGTAGCATTCTTTCCCCAATCTTCATCCCCAAATCATTCTCATTCTCAAGTGAAATTCCCCTATAGTCAAAGGTCGATCAAGCATCGTCGCAATCCAAGAGATTCAAGCTCTAAACGAGCTCAAAGAACTGACCCTTCCCAAATCGAAGCTCAAGACTCAAAAACCTTAAATTGTCTCATCAAAACAGATCTAATTGCAGCCTACAAAGAACTTCTACGACAAGACCTTTGCGATTTGGCCCTCAAAGTATTACCAGTCGTTCAATTGGAATGTGATGTCCCTGATTTGGGGTTTATGCTGATATGGTCTTAGTTTTGACCCGAAGGGTTTTGCTGAACATATATATCGATGAATTGATTTGTAATTTGGAGTAAGTGAGGATGATTGAATGTGATGATAAGTCATTGGTAAGGTTGGTGAGGGTGTTGGTTGAAGGTGAACATGTGGAATCTATTGTTAGGGTTTAAGAATTGATGAAAAAAATGGATGGGGTTCTAGATTTGAGATTGACGAATATGTAGGTAAGGTTTTAAGAAGGGGGTTTAAGAGATTTGGGAAAGAAGAAATGGTTGATGGAGTTGATCAATAATTACAGAGATTGTCGAGATTAGTTTAGGGGAAACGTTAAATTTTTACAACTTCCACTGATTTTGTTTTGTTTGGGTGTGGGTATTTTTTATTTGGGTGGATTTTCAATAAATCGGGTGGGTTTTTTTTTTTGATAGAAATTTATTAAATATCGGGTCGGCTGATAGGATTAAGACACATGTATCACTGTTAGTATAAAGGGTATATATGCATCAAAATTTGGACAGTAAGGGTACTAACAACCTAAAAGTATAACGAATGGTATATACATACCATTTACGATAGTTCGGGGACATATATGTCTATATCTACTCATTTACAAGGAAGAACTAACATCTCCTAGCTAAAACATGCTCAACACACATTCATGGAGCCTAAATGCAATTTACTCACAAAAGTCATTTATTCAAGGAGGAATCTTTCAACTCCAAAACTAAGGCATGCTCATATAATCATCTCATGAAGTCTATATGCAACTCTACTCAATGCACTTCAACATGAGGAAAAACAATGCATACAAGTCATTTCTAACAAGACCTACGCATTTTCATGAACATGCATATAAGGAAATCATGGCAACACATAATCATATAATAACCTTATTAGATAGGCACACTATCTCTCCCTTGGGAGTAAGCCTACACGCTTCTAAACATCATTCATACTAAAGACAACTTCAAGTCCAACATAACAAGTCACAAAATACAACAAATCCGGAAATTTGCTAAAGCATAAAACACATACCGGAAAGGACATAAGGAGATCACTCTTGATATTCTCTAGATTGGAGAGCATAAAACCTATTCTTCTTTTGAGGCTCCTCATCCTCACTACTAGTGGCAACTTGCTTACCCCCTCTTCTTGTAACTTTAGCCTGTGGACAATTTTTCATCATGTGGCCACTCTCACCACAACTAAAGCAACCTTTTTTACCGGCCAAACACCTACCCTAATGCCTCTTACCACACCTAGCACAAGAGGGCCATAGGGACTCATTACTTATCCATTGTGGCCTAGGGATAGACACCATCTCATCCTTATGCTTAGGAGCATTAGAAAATCCTTATCCAAAAAAGTTTTGTCGATTTCTAGAGCGACCATGACCATCAGACCCATCATGAAAGGACTTATCACCATCCATCCTAGACCTTTTTTTCTCCCTAGCTTTCTCCTTCTTGAATTTTGACTCTTCCATTTGTTGGGCAAATATTATGAGACGTGAGATATCCATATCATCAACAAGCATTGTTGTACGGCATTCTTTTTCTACTATATTGGACACCCCCGTCATAAACCTATTCATCATATCCCTTGGATTTTCTACCAAAGATGGAGCATACTTAGATAAAAGAGTAAATTTCAAGGCATACTCTTTGACACTCATGTTACCTTGCTTAAGATTGATGAAGTCATCCAACTTAGCCTCCCTCAACTCCCGAGGAAAGAACCTATCAAGGAAAGTTGACTTAAATGCTTCCCACTCTATAGGACTCGCTTCTACTGGCCTTCTATCTTTCCATTGCTCATAAAATATTTGGGCAACATCTTTCAATTAATAAGAGGCTAGTTCTGCATTCTCTATGGAAGTCACCCACATGATAGCAAGTGTCTTATAAACCTCTTCTATGAACCCATTTGGATCCTCTTCCACCTTGGAGCCACTAAGCTCTGGAGGGTTCATCCTCAAAAACTCTCTCAATCTAGAAGCAGTTATCCCCCTTATTGGGTTTGCCAGAGCCACAACATCTCTATTGGCTTGCGATGTCAAGGCTTGAGCCAACAATTGCATAGAAGCCCTAAACTCCGCAAGAGTGACATTCTCAATTGGAGGATCATTTGGAGCTTGAGGAGGAGCTAGGCTTGGAACTTGGAGAGGAACCTTTTGCTCCTCATCACCTTCCTCAACTCTCCTAGCATTTGCCCTTGTATTGGCCATACCCTAAGAAACCATAGGCATGGATTAAAAAAAGAGCCTACTAAAGCCAAACTCTATGGAACGACTAAGAGAACGAAAAAGTGAGATTTCCTAAACATCCAATAACCTCATATTCATATATGTGGCGCAATTCACATTTATGAACAAGATTCTACTAGACGTGGTTTCAGACAATCCTAGAACCATTCTAAACCTTGTGCTCTAATTACAAAGTTTGTCACGACCCAGGGGTACCCCCAAGACGTAACATGGCGCACTTAACCCTGAAGGGGTCTCATACAAGCACTTAGCATGTTCCTAACATAAGATAATAGAAAAGTACGGGAAATTTAAAACTTCTTTAAAACCATACAATTGAAAACATTTTCATAAGCAAGTGGAACTATTTACTATAACCTTTGTATCAAACCATCTATTAAACTCTTGAAAAAAAACTCTTGGGACGCAGCCCATACAAAGTCTAAAACATAAAGAAATGACATAAGGAAATAATGGGTTTGTCCTCAAAGCTATGAGGACTCACCAAATCTTCAAGTCTTCATGCTCCTTAGAAACCTAGTCTTCAAAGGAACTAAATCCCGAAACCCTACATTTGATTAGAATGTAGGCAATATGCATCAGTACAAAATGTACCAAGTATGAAAGATAACACAACATCATAAGAGCATCTCAAAATGGTTGGTCAACATAAGATATAACATAAGAGATAATAACATGGTCATAGCATAATCTCCATTATAAGCATCATATCATCATAAGTCAACATAAGACATAGTTAATGAGCATAGGAGATAATTCTTGTTCATGGCATAGTCCTTACTTAGACTTTCATGATTACATATTTCAACCTTTAGTCTTTCATATTACAAGAGAACTACTTCACAAGCCACCTCAATGCATACTTGTTCAAGGCAAGAATAGCATCACATAATACCATCCAAGCTAAGTACCTCTTCTTGGTCATTCTTGGGCATAGTCCACATTCATAGTCAAGACCTAGGTTTTCATGTCATAGGAGCTCTATACTCCTAAGTAACCTCAAAGAACACTTGTGCAATGCATGTGTGGCATCCCATAATACTACACACACTAAGCATATCCTTAAAGTCACCATATTCATGCTTACTAGTCATAGGTGTCACTATTGACCTACTTCATATAGACAATGAACTATCAACTTAAGTCAATCATATCTTGGAAGGCAACTATAGCAATAATCCAAGCTAAGCATACATCACATAAGAGGACACTTTATAAGTAGCTGCAAGTCATATTTGTGCCATGCATGAATGGCTTCCCATATTACCATTCACACTAAGTACTTCCATAGACTATCTTACTCAATGCTTACTATTTGTCATATTTGACTATCAAAGAATAGCAGCCTACTATGCTAGACCTAACTACCATAGTAATACACACTATCATGCAAATCAAGCTATACAAGGAAGACTACGAGTACCACAACCTAGCTACCATGCAAACATTCAATATAATGCATGCTACACTAAGAGAGTATGAATCCTCAACCCTAAGCTACCCTTAGGAGAGTATGGTGTCTCAATCCTAAGCTATCCTTAAGAGAGTATAAATCCCCAATCATATGCTACCATGAAGTGGTCTTGGCCTAACAAAGTTATGCTACCATGGAGGCATTCTAGCAATGCTAGTCCAAGCTACCCTTAGGAGAGTATAGATCCTCAATCTTAGGCTACATTCCTACTCTAATGCAAGCTATCATGAAAAGCATCCTACCAATGCTAATCCAAGCTACCCTTTGGAGAGTATAATTCCTAAATCCGAAGCTACCATGAGAACAACTAACTCATGCTATCTAAACAAGCTATACATAAAGGGATCATATGTCACAACTTCAAGCTATTATGTTCTAACATGCTTTGATTCATTTTAGGTGATTAACCCTTCAATCTAGAACCAATTTCTGTGAGAAAACCTTTCACATTCTACATACATGCATTCATATAGTTCTAGGTAGGTCTTGTGGGTAAAAGCCTTCCACCACAACACTATCTATTTTTTATACCAATTTTATGCAAATTATCTCATTATATTAGACTTACTCTATAAGCCCTAGTGATCAACAATATGACTTCAAGCCCTACTATGAAGCTTTAATCCACAATCATCATACTAGACTAGATCCCAAGACATATTAGTCACAAGCCCTAGTGTAAGCAATTCTAAGCATAATTCATCATAAAGTCCCAAATTCAATCATTACAATTCATGGTCTATCATACATACATAAATCTAGTTCAATTCATGATTTCATATTACCATTCTTGAAAAGCTCTATACATTATGACAATTCTAGAAGATCTACCAAGAATCATCAATTTCTCATCAAAAGGCATAAACCCACATACTTTGATTTCTAGGGTTAACCATGGAATTCACATAAATTCTTCATAATATCATAAATAAATACTAAATTAACCATAAATAAGTATTATCCAACTAATTGAATTCTTACCCAACTAAACCCACTCATTGTAAGAAACCATATCTTAGATTGGGGTTCTTCTTCACAAATTTGGTGAATTTCTACGGGACTCTATGGGTGGAAGAACCGATAGATGAAAAGATAAACATACCTTCAATCAAATCCCCACACAAGCCTTTAACAATGGATCCTTTTTTCTTGACCTTAGCTTCAAGCTCTAGCTTCTTTTACAATGGAGGTTTTCTAGAGACAGAAATATTTGAGAGGGGAGAACTTTTGGGATCTTTTGGGGTTTTGATTCTAATGACTTAATTGTGGTGGTAAATGACTTACAATACTTTATATAGGTGTATAAAATCAGTATAAAACGACCCCCACTTAAAACTAATTAAAAGGGAATTTACTAAATGACCCTAGACTAGGCAGCCCCGTCCCAAGGACTACGGCCGCTTTGACGGCTCGCCAAGGGCACCACGGCCCATGGTGGTGCCCATGGTCCCTTGACCAGTAGCCTTCCCAAATTGTCATGCCTCCTATGAGGTTATGGCATGACCACGAGACCTCCCATGATCCGTGGTCAAAACCACGAGTCGTGGTGATGGTCGTGGTCATGGGGCAGTAGCCTTGCCTCAAGGCCTTGCCTCCCACATTTCTAAGAGGACTTCACGAGCCCCTTCACGGACCATGGTCAAGAACTCTAGTCCTGAATGTGTTCGTGGATCTTGGGCAGTTCTTGGCCAATGATGGGCAGCCTTGGCCTTTGGCTTAGGCTTTGCCCCCTTGCCTTGGCACTTGCCCTTGCTACCCTCACACAAACCTTAGGTGGTCTTCTAAACTACGGGGTCTAACACCTTCCTGGACGTTTAAACCCTAATCCTCTCATTCTAAGTACGGAAAGTCTCATCTAGGATTCTATTCCTCATACATCAAACTCTAGAACCCTAGCTTAAGGCTCTAGTTCGGTCTACTAGTTTCCGGGGAATTACAATAGTTCAACTATTGTCTAGATTTTTTTAGTTTTTCTTTTTGTTTCATTTCTTGTTCTGAAATTCTTTTGTGTGTTTTATTTGCTTGTTTTGGTACTAATGAAGTTTCTACAGTTACTTTGACCCCTAAGCAAGTTCCGACCTATGCCGCAAAGGGCAAATCAAAGTTTGTCGCTCCCTCGTAATGTTTTGTCATTGCGGAGGACATGGAGGACTCTGACTATATTCCTCCCAACACCAGGACCTCCCCTACAGCTCCTCACACTATGAGGAACCAAGCCCAACTAGTGGTTCCCGATGTGGTCACTTCCCTCAGTATGGTGAGGGAGATACACCTATCGGTTCACTAGCTAGCTCAGAGTCCCCATCTGGCTCTGGCTCTGGCTCCAGCTCCAGTCTAACGGTGTCACTATCTCATATTCAGAGTCTAAGAGTGCAGGCAACATTGCAGTGCCCCACAATTCTGAGCTTTCTCCAGTTGCTGAGGAGCCTAATTGATGGTGTGTGGAGGGCCACCAGCAGATCTATAAGGATGCACGTATGCTGAGTAAGTACGATATGATGGCTCGACTCGTCACCGATGAGCGCTAGGTTCTCACAGGTAGCCTCCACACCGGTCCAGTCATAGAGGGGCTATTTCGTAGACACAGGTGTGAATGGATGGCACGACCCCCGGGAAGTACAGTGAGGAGAAAGTCAGGGAGTTTTATGTTTCCTATGCGACTACCCTCAGAGAGTCCATCGATAAGTGGGAAAAACCCACCGTTGAACCTCCACTTGAGGCCACACTCGTTAGATGGTTCTCTATTGACATCTCTGAGACCACTCTCCGCCGGTTCATCTATGGTCCAGACCACACTCTGCCCATCAATAGAGCAGAATTCAACTATAGGATGTGTATTGTTCAGAGCAGAGCATTTCAGTGAATTATCGAGCAAAGGGAGTCCCTTGAGATATGGCTGGCCTGACACCTTGCTACCGTGGAGAGCCCGTCGAGTGGGTTGAGACCCCGAGTTTGGGGATTAAGAATGCGACCCTGACCTTTGCCGCTAAATTTTTCTAGTAAGTGGTGCGTAATTGTGTGTCTCCCACTAAGGCAGATAATGTACTCACATGGGATCGTGCGGTGATGGGTGCAGTTATGGTTGCCGGTTTTGAGATAGATTTCGGCAGCATTCCGATTTCAGTGATCCATAAGAGGGTCTTTAAGACCACCACCACTATTCCATTCCCCTACCTCATCTTCCAGCTTTGCAGGGATGCCACCAGTATGGCATTGTGACCGGTTGCTTCATGCAACCAAGACTTTTGATATCGGCCTTATTCGGGATGAGGACAATGTAGATGCACCTCGCACGAACCCACAAGTTGAGGTGCCACCGTTGGGAGATGTTCTGGTAGAAGAAGTAGAGAAAATGCATAATGATGACACTTCCCCTCCAGCCACTACGGCAAATGCCCAGGCCCTTTCATCTCTGGCTGCCAGTCAAGCCCCCAAGTTATCCAGAGCCTCCACTCATTCTTCCGGTTCCACCTCCATCCATCTAGCTCGAGTACAAAGGCTAGAGGCATAGATGGCCACTTTGCTTTAGCATGTGAGGCCATGGATGCAGCGTGCTATAGCGGAGTCTGAGGCTAGGGTTGAGCAACGGATGGAGCATATGATGGACCAAGTGGTCCAGGCCTTTCATCAGTGCCTGGATCCCTTTGAGTTGAGAGTCCTAGAGAGGCTGGACCTGACTGTTGATGTGACCTCCCTAAAGAAGAAAATAGAGAGCCTCTGTGATGATGTCATTGTAGTTCTTGCTCTCTCAGAGACCGAGCCAAAGTCTGCCCCTACAACACCGGTTGATGATACGTTGTTGAGTGCCCTATTCGGAGATGGTATGCAGCCGCCAGATTCTTCCTGTGCTGCTAGGATGCATCCCTGCTTTAGTCATACTTCTGATGACACTAAAGCTGAGAGAGCGAGGAAGAGGGAGAACCATCAGACTGAGACTGCTCGGAGGGGTTCCATAGTTGACGAGGAGATGAGACAACAGAGGGCTGGGGAGGTACGTGTTGGCGCCTCTAACAGCATGAGCACTACGGATGGTGCCTTAAGAGTTGATGATAGCACGACTGAGGGTAGTTGGCTAGTTGATGGGAGCTCTACTAAGGGCGTTCCGAGTGTTGATCCAGTGTGGTCCAGGAAACCGGAGCCACCCACTTCTTGAGTGGTCATCAGCGCATATGTGCCACAGGTTTGCTTCACCCATTCCTTTACTTTATTTTTTGGGGTGGGGTAAATGGATTGTGAGTGATAGGGTGAAGTCTGAGTAACCCAACTCATAATCCTCTCTTGGGGTTTTCTTGCATGTGTTATTTCCCCCAAGAGACTGTTTAATTTATGTTGAACCAACATGTTTAGGAATGTATTTGTAGGAGTAAGTAGAAAAATGATAGCATGATGGCATGAAAAAGATGAATAAAAAATTATCCCTGTCCAAATATGATGAAATATGCTAGATCTTGTAGGCTTGATAAGTTGAATGTGTTGGATCTCAATGTGACATGATAGGAACCAATTTGACTTCATGACTTAAGTTAACTTGAGCTGGGCAATCTGATAATCAGAAAATGAAATAATATTCCAAGAGTGTGTGAGAAAAGTTGAATTTCAGACAGTAAGTGTCAATCTAGAACTTGCCCTGTTGGTCCTACTAAGATGATCTAGGCTAGAAGTTGGGAAGTGAGCATAGGTCCTTGTTCAAATTAGTCCACTTAAGCCGAAAATTATCTAACCAACTAAAATCAATGTTCCCTTTGATCCAAATGTTTGAGCCTAAAACAGACCATTTCTTTTGATTCACCTAACTCACCTTCCCTAAAAATGATTGTCTTGGCCCCAGTCCCTCCTTGGACATGCACACCTTAACTTAGGCCAAAAGCCTAAGTTGAGGGTGGCTAATTCAAAAAGTTACTTTGATCTTGGCCATGGTCCGACATCGGATATGTGTGCACCTCGACTCATGCCTGAAAGAAAAAGGGTAAGAAAAAAGTTATGTGTTGAAAAGGAAAACTGAAAAGAGAAAGATGTGACTATTGTGCAAAATGAAGCAAAAAGATGATAAACAATAGTGCTGAAAGAAATAAAGAAAAATAAAGTGAAAGAAAAAGAAAAAAGTGAAAAATAAGAACCACAAAATCAAAAGTCACATCTATGTTGAAAAGAGACAAGGGAAAGAAAGTAAAATGAAAGGATGTCAAAAACAGGTTGAGAAAAGAGGTAAAAAGTCAATGTAATGTTAAGGAGGGCAGAAAGTCACTAAAAAGTACCCAAATGTATCCCACCTGACCCTGAGCCTACGTTGCAAGCTAAGAAAGTCCTATAGTGATCCTAGGAACTAGTTTGGAGGGTCTAAGCAGTGAAAATAAGGGAAGCTTATGGTATTGAGAACTAAATGTACTTGAAGTCACTTCTGAGCGTGAGTGTTGAATGAATCCTAAAACTCAAAGTTCATATCTTCTGTGTGAAAAGGATTTATTTTGAAGTGAGGGCACTAGTTACATTATTGGGAAATTAATACCTTGGTGATTATGAATGGTGTATGTTGTGATGTCTCTTGGTCGATCTATGTCATGTTTTGATCTGTATGAGTTGGTTTGTTGAGTCTAAGAGAAAATGTTTGCACTAAATAGATGGAATGGGTTGAAATGGCCATGTGATTGCTGAGTTTGTATGTCTCCTTCTACACAAGTGTCATTTAGAGTGTTAGTGTGTCGCTTGAGGACAAACAACATGTTAAAGTTGAGGGTGTTGATATACCGTGATTTTACTGTATTTTTGATGCATTTCACTTAGAAGTTGTGTGTGTCTAGGGCCATTTTGTAGTGGAAATATTTTTTTATGTGTTATGCTTGCAAGAAATAGGCTTGGACGCGGTCGAGTGAGATGAAAGCTGAAAATCTACAGAAGTGGCCACCCACGGATGTGACCTACAGACCGTAGGTCCTGTGACAGTCCGTCGAGGGTAGGCATAGATAGGAGCTTCAGGGAAGTCTGACCAAGTGTGGATGTAACGACCCTAAAAATGAACTAGTGAAACTAGAGCCTAACGTGTGTGCGTGTGTGTCCGTCTTGAGTTTTGATGGTGTTTTATATTGTCCCGAGCCATGGTTGAGGTGTTTATGGGTTAGACGTGATGGTACGACTCCCCAAGGACCACCCTAAGGGTCCTTGAGGAGGACCCTAAGTCTAAACCCCAAGACCCCAAGGAAACCATCAAGTTGGACAAAACTTGGTGACCTACGAATGGGGTTCACGTCCCGTAGGTCCATCCATGCCCCATGGATGGCCTCCGTAGGTCAAGAGGCCTAAAACCAACTTCCAGCCCTAGACCGCAGACCAGCATCACTGTCTATGAATGTACTGACGGTCTGTGAGTCCACGGCGTGAATGAGCACTATTTTCTGGTGCAGTCTCGGCAAAGCTAGGGGTTAATTGGTAAATTCACCCCCAAGTCCCAATTAGTATGTGGACGTTTATTTTAAGTGTTTTAAGGTATTTTAAGAGTAATAAAAAGTTCTCTCTAGAAACTCCATTGGAGATCAAGGTTAAGATCAAGCTAGGGTTGGGGATTTCAAGGTGTTTCTTCTTCAATTTCGTGGGATTGTTCAAGTATAAGGTATGGTGATCCTTCATCTAGGGTTATTTTTCACCCTAGAGTCAATTCAAAGAAGTTTCAAAGTTTCAAGTTTCATGAAAAATCCTAAGATTCACTCAATCTCATGGGTTCTTGCATCAAACGTTTTCGAATGATAAACTATGATTATATTAATGTTTAATTGATGCTTTAAGATGATTTTACTCCATGAACCCATGATTTCTCTCAATTCCTAAATTGTGATTTATGAAGTGGGTTTGTTGATTATGAATGAGTGTTGATGGATTCATGCTTAGATTGATTTAGATTATTGAATTGTATCATCAGCTATGCCTAATTATGGTGAATTGTTTGTGAATTAAGGATTTGAGATCGTTGATGAGTCCACAAATTGGACTCATTTAGGGCTTTATTTTGATAAGAATAGTGTCCTCGAATGCTTATTTTGTCTAAATATCTAATGAAAACTCTTAAATTTAAGGTATTTGAAGTTTTAGTGAAATGATGGACACTTAGGCGCAAAAAGGAACAAAAAGTCTGAAAAGAACGACGAAGCTGAAGCCCGAGCATCGCCAAGCACACTTGGCGATTCGTTGAAGGGATTTACTCCGCTCTTTGTTCTAGGACACGAAGCCCTGAAGGACAATGATCAAAAAGGCTACGAAAGAAGCAGTCGGCGCTTCACCGAATAGTTCCACGAAGCAGTACTATACCGCCCAATGGTCCAGAACGTGAAGGTACTGAAGGCAAGCACGAAACGGTGATGAGACAGACGAAGGGCGAGTCGCCGAAGTCATTTGGCGACACCGACTAACTTCACCGAAAGATCCGCCAGCGCTATTTTCTGAAGTCTATAAATACTGAACTTGTTATTATTTTTAAGAGTCAAACTTTTAGTTTAATTTTCAGAATAGAATAGTACTTTTTAGATATTTTCTCTCAAGTTTAGAGAGGGTTTTTGGGAACTTGAAGAAAGGAGTTCATCTTCCCCAAGTTGGAAGTGGGTTTTCTCTATTCTTCTTCCTTTGCTTAAATTAAGGTTTAATTTCTTATACCCATTTAATTTTACTATCATTTTAGGTGTATTTTGTTATTTATTGATGTGTGGCTAAAAACCCCCATTCTTGGAGTGTGATTTAGCAAATATGTGTTCATATTATTGTTGGGTCTTGCTTGCTGATAGGTTAGATGTAGTTTAATGGTGATTTCACCTAGTGGTTGTGGTTTAATCTAAAGAGTTTGTAGTTGCAAATACAAAGCCACTCATGTGTTTTCGGCTTACCCGATAGGGAGGTCGCGAAACCAAGACCACTAGACTGATGACCTAAGGAGTGGGTCGACATGAGGTTTAGCCCGAGAGGGTGAACCCTAGTCCCATATCCTAACATTCAGCTCGAGAGAGTGAGTGGGGTAAGGCGTAGGCTGGTCTTCATGCGGCAAATGGGTGTCCGAGAGGAACGCATTTGAAACGGGGTAAGTTGCCCGAGAGGGAACTTATTTTTATTTAAAGCTTAGCCTAGTCACTATTATCTTACAAATTTCTTGTCAAAAGCATGTACCCAACTATTTATCTCAACTTGTATTGCGTTCAAACCCCCAAGAACATTACACATTACCCCATACTTGATTTTTTTGTTAATTTTTTATGCTTTTACTACTTGTAACAAAACCCCAAAATTGATATTTGACACTTTCGTGTCACCTCCTTTATTTACAATGTTTTTGTTCGTTAATGTCTTGAGCTACGACTAGTTAGAGCTTAATTTTATTTTTCTATCAATTCTCCAAACCACTCCCTTGGGACACGACCCCAACCTTTAGTTCGGTTATTATACTATCGACGATCGTAGACACTCATACCATAGGTTAGTGTCGTTGGTCATGATAAGCCATCAAAATGGTGCCGCTGCCGGGGAGTGGTGTTATTTGAGAATTTTTAGATTAGTAGAATTTTTGTTCTTCTTAGTTATAGTTTACTAACTTAACTTGTAGTTTTGTTATCTTATTTATATTGAAGCAGAGGAAGTGAGTATGGTGAGCAGCCCTCAGGAGCTAATGGAGTTTCTTCCATTAGAGGTAATGATATTCCGGGAGCATATCCTCACCTTCAAGCAATTAGAGGGTGAACGGATCCACAAGTCATGGGCAAGGTTTAACGAACTGATCAATCAATGCCCAATTCATGACATTCCTGACATAACTCTCCTTGATTGTTTCTACAACAGTCTTGGTCCCGGAAACAAGAGGTTGGTCGACCAACTCATTCCGGGAGGCATTGTGAAACAACCATAAATGATAGCAGCCCAACTGCTTAATCAAATGAATGAAGTGAACCAAGAAGTAGAAAAGGATTTCATGTTGGCTGCCCTAATGACTCGGATGGATGAGATGGCTAAAAAGATGGTGAAAATCGAAATTCAGTGTAAGAGGAAGGATAAATGAATCCGTCCTCATGAGAGAAGAAGTCTCAAGGATAACAAGGTTAAACGCCTTGAGGGAACGCTCTCAATCATTCTCCACAAGTTGACTGAGCAAGATAGAGACCTGAAAGAATTGAAGGAAGACATTAAAGGAATGAAGCGGATGATTTGGTCTCATTCCAAAGCCGTCCAACTGCTCGAGGACCTAATGAGTAATGCGTTGCCTCAACTCCATCAATAGAGAAACATATGGTGGCCTAATGAGGACCTGGCCAATTCCAACAACGAAACTTGAGCAAAGATTTGTGACGTGCCACGACGGTTAACAAGGCGCTTCTTGGGAGGCAACCCAAGGTCTTAAACGTTTAGGATTTTACTTTTATGAATAATGGTGTGTTGTGTTGTAGGTTAAAATGAGGAAATTGCGAAAAACTTCTGGTTGGCGAGCAGAAAGTCCATTTCGCGATTTGCCAAACAGGTCTGCGAGCCTGACTCGATCCACCGTTTAGCTCAATAAGAGAGTTGTACAGAACTTGTAAAACTCGGCGGATTCGAAAAGCAACTCGGCGCATCGCTAACAAGTTTAGCGATCTCGATGCAGACCGCCGAATTCACCCACTGAAAATTGAAAAATTATGAAGATTGGGCTGGATAAATGACCACTCGGGGAATCGGTGAGCAGGTGGGCGAGTGCGACTAACGTCGCCAAATAGACACAAATTGAACAGCATATATGACCAATAGTCACACTTCTTCATCCTTTCTCACTTTCAAACTCCATAACTTCACACCAAGGTAGTAATATACAATTTATCACTTTAAATTAGTATTTTAGTAGCGGATTAGTGCATGGAACTCGGATTTTTGTTGCCGCCTAGCATTACAACTTTGTTTACTTAGCGAAAAGGTTAGTCTTTGAAAACTCTTCATCCACTCTCAAAACAATAGACCTCATCTGCAACCTAGGAGTCCACTAATGCATGTTAGATCTCTCTGATATGAGTAGACATTTTCGAGTACATGTTTTTGTTTTGTAAGTAAGGGCCTATTTGCTCTTACTGATTCGACTTCCTTTTTCGCTCTGCTTACTTTGAATCTAAATGTGAAAAACTATGCATAGTGGGTGTTGACCATGAATGGGTGCTTTGGGTCTGGGCTAAATTTCAGTAATGTTTGATTTAATTTTGCCTTTGAGGTCTGTGCGATCAATTGTGCAAAGTGAGTTGAATGTCAGGCACGTTAAGTCAGTCAGTGAGCTGAGTTGAGCTCACCGAATCACTCAGCAGTTCACCCCCTAAACCTAAATCATTTTTAAATTCTTATCTTAAGTGTTGTGGGTTTTGTAACTTTCGACAGACATACTTATGATCGCCAAAGAGGTTTGGCGAGTCATTGATTAGATCGGTGATTCTCTCTGAAATTTTATGCTATAATGTAATTACTCACTATTCTCTCTCTAACGTTTCGCAGATATGGCCAAACAACTGACTAGAAGGAGGGAGAAAGGAATTGTGATCAGAGAAAATACACCTCCACCCAGCGGTAAGTCTACCACAACTTCAAAAAGCAAAGGAAAGGGAAAAACCCTCGAATTATCTGACGCAAGCTTTGACAGCATAGGCTTCTACACTACCGAGTCACCCACATATAACAATGAGAGTACAGAGTCTGACGAAGATTACTAGACAGAGGCAAGAAGGGCTGAGTTACGATCCAAAAGGATACATGATCCATATTGGATCAGAGATAGCCAATCCACCACTCCAACTCTTCCAGCTCCAGGGCAAGCATTAGTGTTGGCACATCCAGTACAAGGCCTCAAACATAGATCAATGAATAGATCAAAAGTGGTTGGTCTAAGGATGATTATTGAGGAGAAATGACTTTCCATATATGGGGTTATTGATAGGTATCTAGAAGTGATGGAGTGCCTGAAATACCACAAATTCCAAATCTTCACAAGACATCACGGCTCTTGCATACCAAGCTGGGGTAGAGATTTCTACGATGCATACAGTGCATTAGTACCTCAATGGAAAAAGTTGGTCCCATCTTTTAAAGTAGTTGACCACGTGGTTGTCAAAAGAAGGAAGGTAGCCTGTGACACTGAAACTATCAACGTAGCTTTGGCAATGTCCGATAAGATTAATGACCACTTCCAGCAGTTGATCAGGACACAGAAGCTGGATGCATTGAAAAAGTGGTTAGCACCGCTAGTCTCAGATGATAATGCTCCAACATGGTTAGTAGAAGGAGTTCCAATTGAGAAGAAAAATTTGAAGATAGTTGTACGGTATTGGTTGGGATTCATCAGCAGCACAGTTATGCCATCACAGAATTAATCAATTCTTCATCATGCTAAGGCAGCTTGTCTTGGATGCATCATGGAAAAAACCAGGATAAATCTTGGGAAGATCATTTCCTCATAAATCCATATGCGTGCAAAGCAGGGCCAGACATCTCTCCATTTCCCCGTATTAATCACTGAATTATGCAAAAGAGCTCGGGAGCCTGGAGGTGCAACGAAGGATGTGGAATTGGCTGCCACCACCTCCACCAGTATCCGAAAGATTGAAGCCGAATATCTTAAAGACCAGGCAGAAAAGAAACAGAAGGAAGTTGTGACCACTGGATCTATACCTGCATAGGCATGTTTGCCTACTCCGACCCCTAGGCCTTCAGCTGTTGTTACCCTCTGTGAACCGATCACTCAAGCATCATTGATCTGAATGGGACAGCTTGCCCAAACTGCTAATTGTCCGACCGCAAACATGGAGAGCTCTATTCCAGGCATGATTCAGGTTGCCCTCGACTATGCTGTGAGACCACTGATTACTACTATTGATGCTCTAGAGGCCAAGATGTTAGTGTGCGAGCACGATCAAGAAGCCACAGAGGAAGTAACAGCCGTAAAGGCCACCATTGTAGAGCTGAAGAAAGATGTGGACTACCTAAAGTCCACTGAAATATCCATGATCTTTGAACAGTAGAAGTTCCAAATGCGCCTAAAATACCTCAGAATGCTGCAAGACATGGAGATGGAATGGAGCATATAGTTGATCCTGAATCGGAGGCAGAAACTGACGAAAAGTTATTTGAGGAAGCTACAGCGGATGACATAGCCGAGACTGAACAAATCATGATAAATGATGTTGTGCGAGCGTCTTTAGCAAAGTCTCCTGCTGCGGGATCCAGTGAAGCTGGTTCTTCTTGTGGTCATTTCGGATACTGACGCCCAGATAAATGGAGCAACAGATTGGCCAGGATCACCTCTTTACCTCCCTCTTTTTTTTTCTTTATTTTGCCTCTCGAATTCTTATTACTTGCATTTGAGGACAAATTGCTTTTTATTTGTGGTGGGGTGAGGCTCACCTTTTTGTGTGCTTATTTCAGATACTTGTGTTTTGTATACATTTGGGTTGTCTGTTTATAATTGTGTTAATAACTACCTTTGTGATTGTTTGAGCTTATGGCTCTCTTTTGGGTTTAATTGCAAAATGATTTTGACCCTTTCGAAAAATTTTGAATTTTCTGCACATTTTTGCCACCCCTCTTGAGTTGAATGTGGCTGTTCTTTTGCAAAAATTTAGGTCTCGATTTTGATCAATACCGATGACTTGAATAGTGCTCTCAATTGAACGAACATAAATGTATGGCTACGATGAGGCCAAATGAAGTTGCATAGACAATATGTGAACTCGTTGCATCTCGTTGTGACTAGTCACTTATCGAATTGATTCTCTTGTTATGACCGTTGCACACTAGCGAAAGTGTGTAGTTTTGCTTAACTTAAGTGTTGATGCCTTGTGTGATTAGCTTGCTTTGAACCATGCATGAATAAACCTAGAATTTGCCCTGTTAGTCTAATTTATTTGTGTCCTCTTGATATGATCTTAGGCAACTTTAAAGAGTGTGAGACAAATTTGGCATATACCTCTTTTGTGGTCTACCCGTGAGTGTGTGAAACTCTTTTGAACACCCTTTGAGCCTTACCTTTCTTTGGAAGAACCTTGATAAACCCTAGACCTCACTTGACCCACTACCTATAACCCTCTTAATTTGTGGCGCCCAAGTCCGCTTCGCAGACTTGCTCCCCCAAGAGAAATTTCTCTCTCCTCATCACAGAGAGAACATGGAATCCAGTGTTTCAAAAATTATTTTGCGACCAAATAATATAATTCATCTCCGTGTTGCGGACTTGCTCCTTAGACATTGTTTTTCGACCGTTTCTCATTATTAACTATCTAAAAATCATTTAATCATCACGATATCCTTCATATCATAAAGCATAACCTTGAATTTATAATTCAAATTCAAGGTAGAGTTAAGTCTTTAGAGTTCTTTCGAGTCATTTTGAGAAGTCTTTTTACAATCTTTTAAAACTTGTTTTAACACTTGAACATTTGAGTTGAGAAAGAGTAGAGTTGAGTTCATTTTCTTTAAAATGATATATGGGAACTAAGTATTCCCAAGAGCAAATGTTTTTACATTTAATACGAGAGGAAACACAAATTTCCAAAAGAGTTCATGAGCAGCTTTAAGTACTATCTCTTTTTAGTGAAACCTTTTGAGTAATAATCTCAAAGTTGAGGAAGAGGAAATGTTTTATTTAAAACATAATGAGCTAAGTTATATTTTGGGAGTAGTATTGAGCACCGATGTGGGTGAGAGTTCTAACAACTCACAGCCCCCATAAACCATGTAGCCCACGTAGGTAGAAAGGGTCATGCTATTTCGATGATTCCTTATTGCTTTTTAAGCATAGACTAGTGGATCCACAAAGTTGAGGAGTTCTATATCCTGGCAAAGTATTGGACAGTTCTAGCAGCGTGGGCTAGACGTTGTATCATGACATAACTCATAGTGATGGTTGTCGGTTAGAGAATCTCCCAAACAGAGTATTTTGTATTTTTTTATACAAATTGAGTTATTATTGTATCTGTAAATACATTGAGTTTCTATTACTGTTTTACATGCTTTATATAAACTGCACTTTTATCGTCATTTTATATTGCATTGAGTTGAGTATCCATGAGTAGTTCTTGAGTTGAGTTGAGTCGAGGTGAGTATGTTTCTTTTTTATGAGTTCAAGCTTGTAGGTTATATTCAATATTCCCCTTACAAGCTTGTACATTCCATGTAGTGACGTCATTTGACCTGTATCTTTTGTGATGCAGATACAGTTAACCAAGATCATCAACCAGCACTTCGTTGATCCAGTCGAGTTCTAGAGTTATTTGGTGAGCCTCCTTGCTTTCGGAGGATCCCTCATTTATTTTTTGTTCTTCAGTTTGTTAGGATGATCGGGGGTCTTGTCCCAACATCCCTCATAGTATTAGAGGCTTCATAGATAAATAGATAGTGATTCATGAGTCTTGTACATATCAGTTGTTATGTTCTAATCTTGAGTTTCCCTTGAGGCCAGTTTGAATATTTTATTTCTAAAATATTCTTAGATTATCTTTTGAGATTTTGAGTTAAAGTTTACATTTGATTTCATCTTATGTCGATTAAGTCTTCCGCTGAGAGTTGAGCCAGGTCAAGGGTTTGCTTGAGGCCAGCAATGGTTTTCGAGTGTTGAACGTCCAGGGTATAGGCTTGGGGCGTGACAAACTTGGTATCAGAGCACAGAGTTTAGGAGTCCTAGGGTGTCTATGAAGCCGTGTATGTAGAGTCTTAGTTATCGGTGTAAAGTGCGCCACATCTATAATTACGAGGTTGCAACATTTAGGAACTAACTCACTTCTTTCATACTCTTTTCATGCAATAGAGTTTAACACTATGAAGTTTCTTTCTAATTTGTGCTTGTGTGTATCTTTCAGATCATGCCTCCACGAAGAGTTGTCTGAGCTCGTCCTTCTAGGAGGAATGTAGAGGATCAAGGAGTACCTAATGCACCAGAAGTGCAACCCCAAGGAAAGGTCACAAATGTTGAGTTTCGGGATGCTATTTGAATGTTGAGTCAAGTGGAACTATCTATAATTAGGAGGCTGCAACATTTAGGAACTATCTCACTTCTTTCGTACTCTTTTCATGCGAAAGAGTTTAACTCTATCAAGTTTCTTTCTAATTCGTGCTTGTGCGTATCTTTCATATCATGCCTCCATGAAGAGCTGTCTGAGGTCATCCTTCTAGGAGGAATGTTGAGGATCAAGGGGTACCTAATGCACCAGAAGTGCAATCCCAAGAAAAGGTCGCAAATGCTGAGTTCTGGGATGCTATCTAGATGTTGAATCAAATGGTAGCCAACCATGATGGTCAGCAGAGAGGGGATCGACAGGATGTGGCTGATACATCCAGAATTCGTGAGTTCTTAAGTATAAATCCTCCAGAATTCACCAGTTCAAGTGTCACTAGGGATCCGAATAACTTTGTGGAGGAATTGCAGAAAGTGTTCGAGGTTATGCATGTTGTTGATGCTGAGCAAGTGGAACTAGGTGCAACCAACTGAAGTATAACGACCCAGAAAATGATAGGTTAAACTAGAGCCTAAACGTGGGGATTGACATCAAGAGTTAAGGGAAAGGGCCAAGGGTTTTGGGTGTAGGCGATGGTTTGGGAACCTAGGCTACCTAAAACTAGGCCTAGCTACTACCTTCCTAGACCACGAGGGTCTTCATGACCCGTGGTGGCCAGCACAAGTCGTGGTGCCACTTGTGGTTGGCTAGGCAATAAGTCCTAAAATGGTGCCAAGCCAAGGCTCGCCTTCACGAGCCATTTCATGGCTCGTGGTCATGACCACGGGCTATGGGAAGGCTCGTGGGATTTCCTTAGAATGATGAGGGTTGTGTCTTGATAAGGGAGCTACTACCCCAAAGACCACGGGCACCACCACGAGACGTAGTGCCCTAGACGGTCCGTCAAAGTGGTCGTGAAGATCACTTGGTGGCAAGGCAACTTGGCCAAGCTACTGCATCCATCACCACGATTCATGGTCTTGACCACGGATAGTGGGAGGTCTCGTGGACTTGCCTTAGGCCTTTGAGGACTTGGCAAGTTGGAGGAGCACACTGCCTAGGGGACCACGGGCACCACCACGAGCCGTGGTACCCCTCACGACCCGTTAAGTTGGGCGTGGTCCTTGACGGGGCTACCTAAAATGGGGAGTTTTAAGTAATTTCCCTTTTATTAATTATTATGTGGGATTGAATTTAAATGGTTTATATCACTAGTATAAATAGTTTTAAGTCTTTAAACAAGTCCTTTACTCCTTATTTCCCAAAACCAAAAGAAAGAGATCGTCTGTCCAAAAAATTTCTCTCTAAACTCAAAGAAGAAGAAGGGAGCCATTGAAGCTAGGGTTTGTGGATTCAAGGTGTTTCTTCCTCAAATTTCATGGGGAATCAATAGAAAGGTATGGTGGTCTTCATCCTTGTTTAACTTTTCATTCAAAGAGCCAATTCCAAAGGTGATTTCAAGTTATCAAAAACCTAGGGATTTACTCAATCTCATGGGTTCCTTCATCAAACGTTTTCAAATGGTTATTAATGACAAGTTATGATTTTATTAGTGTTTAATTGATGATTTATGATGAAAGTACTCTATGAACCCATGAATTCTCTCAATTCCTAAATTATGCCTTTATGAAGTGTGTTTGATGATTATGAAAGCTTATGAATGGAATATGGTTTATTGAATTGTATCATTATCCCATGCCTTAATTATGGTAAATTTTTGGTGTGTTGGTGTGTTGATGATTTGATATTCATGGCCTTGAAGGCATAGAATGAGGAATTGAAGTATTATCATGATATCTTATGTATGAATCTGAATCCAATGAAGTTAATGTGATCATGTATTAAACGTAATTGTGTTATAATTGAAAGGCTATTTCTCAATTTGACACTTATGAATGTTGATGATGTAAGGTGAAGGGTTCTTCATGGAAATTGTATATCTTGAATTGGTAGGCTTATGCATCCTATTCTTGTATAGATGAAAGTAATGTGGATTGATGCATCTTGAATTGGTAGGCTAAGGCACCTTTTCTTATATTGATGAATGTATATTGACTTGATGAATGTAAATCGATAGGCTTAGGCATTCCTTTAACAAATGAATGATGAAGTTTTCTAGGCAATGACTTCAACCGGTAGACCTAGTGTTGGTACCCTTTCATGATGAGTCTAGAAACTAATGTGATGTTAAGCCTTGAATCGGTAGTCCTAGTATTTGATAGCCCTTTTATGTGTGAAATGATGAACCTTGTATCGGTAGACCCAAATGTTGGTGGCCCTTCTTGATGATTCAATGAGCTATCCATGCAATGTATCATGAATTGATAGGCCTATAGCATTCCTTTCATGTGTAATGATGTGTCTTGGTTTGATACGCTAATGGCATTCCTCTCAAGCACAATAATGAAATGTAAATGAACTACTCTATGGGAATGGAGGCTAAGCACCGAGTGGATATGGTAAGATGGAAACTCTCCCAATGTTAGGCTAGGGTTCCACTAAACATCTTCCTATCCCATAACTATGTTCTCACATAGGATTTTAGCTAGTGGATTCCATCCAAGCTAAATGTACCTCGTTCTACCTTAGGCAAGTAGGACACATTTTTACTATGTGTGGCCATATGACACTGGATTTCATGGTTAGCTCTCATGGTCTATGTCGGTTAATGCTTATTCCTATCATGTGAGATGTGAATTATGGTTTCTTGAGAAGTTCTATGAAGTGTGGGTGGTAGCATGGGATGTCATCCATGCATTGCACGAGTAAGCTTTGAGAGAGTCATAGTGAGTTCTCTAAGTCTTAATAACTAATGTATGAAAGTCCTTTTAATGAAGCTAATGAAGAATGTTGACTTAAATGTCTAATGTGGCTATACATGCTATATTTGGGTTGTATTATGAGTTACTTTCCCTTGTCATGACTTATGAAATGTTTATGTCTCTTATGAATGGATATTGTGTAAAGGTCAAAGGTTGAATGGTAAGTTCACTTTTGGTGACCTTAATGTGGTACTTTAGTGTGGATGGTGGTATGGGACGCTATCCATACATTGCACAAGGTATATCATGAGGGTTACTTGAGGTGAAGGCTTAATGTGAAGGTAATGGTTTAAATGTTGTTTATGGCTCTATTGTGAGAAATGACTTATATGTTGGTTATGTTTGTACAATATGTCTCTTATACTTATGTTCATGAAGTTTTATCAAAATGGCATACAAGCATGCCTTTCAAATAAAATGTCCGTTTTAAGCATGTTTTTGCATGTATATCATACTTAGTGCTTAATTGTGCTAACCCATATTTCTTCATATTTTACTACAAGTGTAGGTTCCGGCAAGTGAGTTGCTTCTCTCTAGTTCAAGTGCTTGGATCAAGATCCTTCCAAGGAAAAGTGGTATGTCCTCATAGATTGAGGACAAGTACTTTAGAAGTTTCTTTTCTTTCATGTAACAGACAATTGTTAGTCTTTTGATTGGAAAGGGTCGTGACCCTAGTTTAGTTTTCAAGACATTGTTTAGATGGCCATGTGAGACTTTAGACTTCCGCTTTGTTTTTAAATGAAGGTTTTGGATTGTTTGGATTTAAATAAGTTTTTAATTCCATACTATTTCCATATCGAATGCAATGAAATGCTATAAGGCTTGTATGAGACCCCTTCGGGGTCAAGTACGTCGTGTCGCATCTAGGGGCTAGCCTTGGGTCATGAAAAACATTGTTTCAGAGCATAAGACTTTGGAAATGGTTTTTAGGATTGATGTCTCACAAGCCACGTCTAGTAGAGTCTTGTTCATCGGTGTGAGTCGCAACACATCTATGAGCGAGAGGCTATAGGACGCTAGGAAGTTACACTTCTTTCATTATTCTTGAAGTCATGCCTTAGAGTGTAGCTTTATAAGTGTCCTTTTCCTAATCCTTCTCTTGTGTTTATATGATATGAATACAAGAAGGATGCCCGCAAGGAGAGTGGAAGAGGAAGTTGTGAATGAGGGAGTTCCTCCCCAAGGTCCTCAAGACGACCAAGTTTTGGTTGATGCTCCGGCCATGACTAATGATGAAATTAGGTCATCTTTTCTAACCTTAGCCCAAGCTATGACAGCACAAGTTACTAGAGTTGTGGGGCCTAGAGTGAATTATATTGAGAGTACTATGGCTTCTAGGTTGAGGGACTTTGTGAGGATGAACCCACCGGTTTTCTAGGTTCCAAGGTAGGAGAGGATCCCCAAAACTTTTTGGATGAGGTGTATAAGATAGTCAATTCTATGGGAGTTACTTCTATTAAAAAAAGGGAACTTGCTGCCTACCAATTGAAAGATGTTGCCCAAATTTTGTTTACTCAATGGAAGAGCAACAGGCCTATAAGAGCGAGGTCTATAGATTGGGAATTGTTCAAGAAAGCTTTTCTTGGTAGGTTCTTTCCCCGTGAGAAGAAGGTGGTTAAGATGGAGGAGTTTATCAACCTTAGGCAAGATAACATGAGTGTCCAAGAGTACTCCTTGAAGTTTACCCAATTGTCTAAGTATGCTCCATCTTTGGGGTCTAACCCTAGAGATGAGATGAGTAGGTTTGTTACCGGTATATCCAACCTAGTTGAGGAAGAGTGTCATACGGCGATGCTCCATGATGATATGAACATTTCTAGACTCATGGTGTATGCTCAATCTATTGAGGAGTTCAAACTCAAGAGGAATAATAGAGAGTTGAAGAGGTCTAGGCCCGATGAGCAAGGTCAACCTAGGTTCAAGAAGAGAACTCCAAATCAAGATTCTTCAAGCACTCCTAAGGTTAACCAAGAGAAAGGTGGTGAATCTTAATTTTCTAAACCTACTTGCACCACTTGTGATAAAAGACACTATGGGAAGTGCTTAGTCGGTACTAGTGGGTGTTATGGGTGTGGAAAAAGTGATCATCAAATGAGAAATTTTCCTACTCTTACGACCAAAGGAAGGGAGGCCAAACAAGCTTCTCTTAATGGCCCGGATCTTGATGCTCCAAAGAGGAATCATTTCTATGCTCTTCAAGCTAACAAGGACAAAGGAGCTAATCCAGATAAAGGCACCGGTAAGTGATAGTTCCTTATGGTCATGAATGATTTTCTTTAGTTGGGTTTCTCTTAAGTGGGAAATAATATGTTGAATAGTAAGGTTGTGGAGAGTTTTGATACCCTTGTCACTTTCTTCTATTCCTATTCAAGCTTGAGACCAAAAATTCCTTGTAACTTGTTTCATGTTTTGGAGACATGTGTGATTAATGTGTTTCCATGATCTCCTTATGCCATGCATGTTTTGATGAGATTTATGTTATATGAGAAAAATAAGTTTTCATGATTGTGTTCCTCATGTTGATATGCATCTATAATGAGTTCCCTAAATGCTTCATGAGTTGAATTGTTGAGCATGCCTATATGTGTTTTTGAAAAAGTTGCATAATTGCCTTATGATGTTGTAATGAGAATGATGTGAGTTGGAGAAGGAAGTTCCTCTAACGAAATAATAAATGTAATGTTTTTGTGCATAATGAGTTTGTAGAAGTAGTTCCTACTTTCTTGTAATGCATTGAGTTTATTGATGTGGACTTGATATTCCTCTTATGGTTATGCATTTATATTAATGTGTCATGCATAATGGGCTGCTAGTCTTGAGTTGTTATCCCTTAAAGTGTTTAAAGTGTCATTCGAGGATGAATGTTCCTAAGGGGGGGATAATATAATGACCTGGAAAATGATAGGTTAAACAAGAGCCTAAATGTGAGGGTTGACGTCAAAAGTTAAGGGCAAGGACTAAGGGTTTTGGGTGTAGGCCATGGTTTGGGAACCTAGGCAACCTAAAACTAGGCCTAGCTACTGCCTTCCTAGACCACGAGAGTCTTCACGACCCGTGGTGGCCACCACGAGTCGTGGTACCACCCGTGGTTGGCTAGGCAGTAAGCTCTAGAATGGTGCCAAGCCAAGCCTCTCCTTCACGAGCCACTTCACGGCTCGTGTTCATGACCACGGGCCATGGGAAGGCTTGTGGGATTTCCTTAGCTTGATGAGGGTTGTCTCTTGATGAGGCAGTTGCTTTCCTAAAGATCACGGGCACCACAAACAAGCTGTGGTGCCCTAGACGGTCCATCAAAGTGGTCATCAAGATCACTTGGTGGCAAGGCAACTTCGCCAAGCTACTGCCTCCATGACCACGACCATCACCACGACTCGTGGACTTGAACACAGATCATGGAAGGTCTCGTGGACTTGCCTTAGGCCTTTGATGGCTTGGAAAGTTAGAGGAGTACACTGCCTAAGGGACTACGGGCACCACCACTAGTTGTGGTGTCCCTCACGACCCATTAAGTTGGGCATGGTCCCAGACGGGGCTGCCTAAAATGGGGAGTTTTAAGTAATTTCCCTTTTATTAATTATTATGCGGGGGTTGATTTTAAATGGTTTATATCACTAGTATATGTCGTTTTAAGTCTTTAAACAAGTCATTTACTCCTTATTTCCCCAAATCAAAACAAAGATTTCGTCCTTCCAAAATTTCTCTCTCTAAACTCAAGGAAGAAGAAAGGAGCCATTGAAGCTAGGGTTTGTGGATTCAAGGCGTTTCTTCCTCAAATTTCGTGGGGAATCAATAGAAAGGTATGGTAGTCTTCATCCTTGTTTAACTTTTCATTCAAGGAGCCAATTCCAAAGGTGATTTCACGTTATCAAAAACCTAGGGTTTTACTCAATCTCATGGGTTCCTTAATCAAACGTTTTCAAATGGTTATTAATGACATAATATGATTGTATTAATGTTTAATTGATTATTTATGATGAAAATACTCTATGAACCCATGAATTCTCTCAATTCCTAAATTGTGCCTTTATGAAGTGGGTTTGATGATTATGAAAGCTTATGAATGGAATATGTCTAAATTGCTATGGTATATTGAATTGTATCATTATCCATGCCTTAATTATGGTAAATTGTTGGTTAGTTGATGATTTGAGATTCATGGTCTTGAAGGCATGGAATGAGGAATTGAAGTATTATCATGATATCTTGTGTATGAATGTGAATCCAATGAAGTTAATGTGATCATGTATTGAATGTAATTGTGTTATTATTGAAAGGCTATTTCTCAATTTGACACTTATGAATATTGATGATGTAATGTGAAGGGTTCTTCATGGCAATTGTATATCTTGAATTGGTAGGTTAATGCATCCTATTCTTTTATAAATGAAAGTAATGTGGATTGATATATCTTGAATTGGTAGGCTAAGGCACCTTTTCTTATATTGATGAATGTATATTGACTTGATGAATGTGAATCAATAGGCTTAGGGCATTCCTTTAACAATTGAATGATGAAGTATTCTAGGCTATGTCTTGAACCGGTAGACCTAGTGTTGGTATCCCTTCATGATGAGTCTAGAAATTAATGTGATGTTAAACCTTGAATTGGTAGTCCTAGTGTTGGTAGCACTTTCATGTGTGAAATAATGAACCTTGTATCGGTGGACCCAAATGTTGGTGGCCCTTCTTGAGGATTCAATGAGCTATCCATGTAATGTACCATGAATCGATAAGCCTATGGAATTCCTTTCATTTGTAATGATGTGTCTTGGGTCAATAGGCCAATGGCATTCCTCTCAAGCACAATAATAAAATGTAAATGAACTATTCTATGAGAATGGAGGCTAAGCACTAAGTGGATATGGTAAGATGGAAACTCTCCCAATGTTAGGCTAGGGTTCCAATGAACATCTTCCTATCCCATAAATATGTGCCCACATAGGATTTTAGCTAGTGGATTCCATCCAAGCTAAATGTACCTAGTTCTACCTTAGGAAAGTAGGACACATGTTTACGGTGTGGGGCCATATGACACTGGATTCCATGGTTAGCTCTCATGGTCTATGTCGATTAATGCTTATTCCCATCATGTGAGATGTGCATTATGGTTTCTTGAGAAGTTCTATGAAGTGTGTGACGTAATATGTGATGCCATCCATGCATTGCACGAGTAGGCTTTGAGAGGGTCATAGTGAGTTCTCTAAGTCTTAATTACTAATGTATGAAAGTCCTTTTAATGAAGCTAATGAAGAATTTTGACTTAAATGTCTAATGTAACTATGCATGCTATACTTGGGTTGTATTATAAGTTACTTTCCCTTGTCATGACTTATGAAATATTTATGTCTCTTATGTATGGATTGTGTAAAGGTCAAAGGTTGAATGGTAAGTTCACTTTTACTGACCTTAATGTGGTACTTTAGTGTGGATGGTGGTAGGGGACGCTATCCATACATTGCACAAGGTATAGCATAAGGGTTACTTGAGGTGAAGGCTTAATGTGAAGGTAATGGTTTAAATGTTGTTTATGGCTCTATTGTGAGAAATGACTTATATGTTGGTTATGTTTGTACAATATGTCTCTTATACTTATGTTCATGAAGTTTTATCAAAATGGCATACAAGCATGACTTTCAAATAAAATGTCCGTTTTAAGCATGTTTTTGCATGTATATCATACTTAGTGCTTAATTGTGCTTACCCATATTTCTCCATGTTTTACTACAAGTGTAGGTTCCGGCAAGTGAGTTGCTTCTCTCTAGTTCAAGTGCTTGGATCAAGATCCCTTCCAAGGCCTAGTGGTATGTCCTCATAGATTGAGGACAAGTACTTTAGAAGCTTCTTTTCTTTCATGTAATAGGCAATTGTTAGTGTTTTGATTGTAAAGACCTATGACCCTACTTTAGTTTTCAAGACATTGTTTAGATGGCCATGTGAGACTTTAGACTTCCGTTGTGTTTTTAAATGAAATTTTTGGATTGTTTGGATTTAAATAAGTTTTTAATTCCATAATGTTTCTATATCGAATGCAATGAAATGCTATGAGGCTTGTTTGAGACCCCTTCAGGGTCAAGTACACCGTATCGTATCTAGGGGGTTAGCCTTGGTTTGTGACATAAAGGGTGTTGCTAGAGTGTGGTACGACCAATGGAAGAAGAGTAGAGTTGAGGGTGCACCGTACCACATGGAAGAAGAGCAGAGTTGAGGGTGCACCAATTGTGAGATAGGTTATGTTCGAAGGTGCCTTCATGGGGCGTTTCTTTACCCATGAACTGAGAGAGGCTAAGGTAAGGGAATTCCTCACTCTTAAGCAACGAATCTATGAGTTTGCATAAGTATGGCCTCAAGTTCACCCAACTTTCCCGCTATGCTCCGGAGATGGTTGATGATATGAGGAGCAGAATGAGTTTGTCTGTTTCTAGGTTGTCTCGTCTGTCAAGCAAAGAGGGTAAGGCAGCTATGTTGATAGGAGATACGGACATAGCAAAGACTTATGATCCATGTGCAGTAGGTTGAGGAAGATAAGATGAGAGATAGAGAAGAGTTTAGAAACAAGAAATCTAGGACAATAGGGAACGAGTCCAGAAATTAGAAGAGTAATGCGAACCAGACGTCTTTCCAGCAAAAGCAAAATTGACCTACTCCATCGTGTGCTAGTGCACCTGCACCAAGGAACAGAGGTGAGTTCAAGATTCAGAATTCACAGAATTTCAAAGCTAGACCTGCACAGTTTTCGGGTAGTGTGGCATAACGAGGTAATAGGACTCCTGCATGTGCTAAGTGTGGTAGGAACCACTCAGGAGTCTGTCGTGATGGTTCCACTAGTTGCTTCAAGTGTGCTCACAATGGTCACTTCGTGAGGGAGTTCCCAAAGAATAGGAAGGGTGGTGGAAATGGGGGGCAATAGAGCCCAATATTCTTCAGTGACTCCACTAGACAGAGTTGCACCTAGAGCAGCTACTTCAGGGACAAGTGGAGGGGAAAACCGTCTGTATGCTATCACTAGTTTCCAAAAGCAAGATAATTCGTCTAATGTTGTCACTGGTATGATCAAAGTTTTTAGTTTTGATGTATATGCTTTGTTAGATCCAGGTATGAGTCTATCTTTTGTGACTCCATATATAGCTATGAGGTTAGATATTATTCCCAAACAACTTCTTGAGTCCTTCAATGTTTCTACACTTGTTGGTCTCTACCTGAGAGAATTTATAGTGGTTGTACCATTTCAGTCAATCACAAGAACACCATGGCTGAGTTAGTCGAGTTAGACATGGTAGATTTTGATATTATTCTAGGTATGGACTGGACTCATGCCTGTTATGCCTCAGTTGATAGTAAGACTCGAGTAGTTAAGTTCCAATTTCCTAATGAGCTAGTTATAGAGTGGAGGAGTAGTTCCCTAGTGCCTAAGGGTCATTTTATTTCGTACCTTAAGGCAAGAAAGCTAGTTTCCAAGGGGTGCATCTATCACTTAGTCCGAGTTAATGACTCTAGTGTTGAGATACCACATGTTCAGTCAGCTCGAGCTGTGAGTGAGTTTTCAGAGGTCTTTCCAGATGATATTCCTGGAGTCCCTCCTGAGAGAGAAATAGACTTCGATATAGATTTTCTTCCCGATACTCGTCATATCTCTATTCCGACATATAAAATGGCTCCAGCTGAGTTAAAAGAGTAGTTGAAAGATCTTCTTGAGAAATGTTTCATTCGACCAAGTGTCTCACCTTGGGGCGCTCCGGTCTTATTTGCGAGGAAGAAAGATGGTTCTCTTAGAATGTGTATATATTACCGTTAGTTGAACAAGGTTACTATCAAGAATAAGTATCATCTTCCAAGGATTGATGATCTTTTCAATCAACTTCAAGGTGCCACTTGTTTTTCTAAGATAGACCTCAGATCAGGCTATCATCAGTTGAGAGTAAGAGAAAGTGACATCCCTCAGACGTCTTTCGGGACCCGATATGGTCATTATCAGTTTCTAGTCATGTCTTTTGGTTTGACTAATGCTCCTGCAGCATTCATGGACCTTATAAACAGAGTGTTAGAAGACTTATCTAGATATGTTTGTTATCGTATTCATTGATGAAATTCTAATCTATTTGAGGAATGAGGAAGATCATGCTAGTCATCTCGGAGTACTTCTTCAAACTCTCAAGGATAGAGAGTTGTATGCTAAATTTTCCAAGTGCAAATTTTGGCTTGAGTCTGTGGCATTCTTAGGCCATATTGTTTCTGGTGATGGGATTCGAGTTGACACTCAAAAGATTAAGGTAGTGCAAAATTGGCCTAGACCCACATCTCCAACTTATATTAGGAGTTTCTTTAGATTAGTTGCTTATTATAGAAGGTTTGTCGAGGGGTTCTCATCTATTTCATCCCCATTGACCATGTTGACTTATAAAACAGTTAAGTTTCAATGGTTTGAAGCTTGTGATAAAATCTTTCAGGAATTGAAAACTAGGTTGACTACTGCCCTAGTATTGACTTACCAAAAGGTACGCAAGGTTTTGTTATATATTGTGATGCGTCCTGTAACACCCTGGATTCAAGAAATACCAAAAATGTAGATTTTTCAAAACTGTTGGTGCCACCGACGGAGGCCAAACCACGGCCCATGGTATGGGCCACGGACCGTCAATATTGTTTGTGGTTAGCCACCTAAGAATCTCCAGAAAGTAGCAACCCACGGCAAACCTACAGACCGTAGGCGAGACCTTGGTCCGTGGTTCAGGTCTGTAGATCGTGACCCTCAACACCCAGCCTCAGACGCCAAACGATGCCCTGCCAAGAAGGACCGTCGGTCAGTCACAGTCCGTCAATCAGGGCTGTCAATGACCTCGTCAGATTTTAAGTTGGGGTCATTTTGGTCTTTTCCCTCTACGTTGGACATTTAAACTACGTCATTTTATTCAGTTTAAGCCCAGTAATCTATTCAGAACTTACCCCAAAACATTCATTCACCAAAATTCACCAGAACTTTGAGCGAAAAAGAAGAGAAAGAGTCTACCAACCCCTCCAGAACAGACAGCGGGTTTTCTTCAATTCCAGCCCTAAAATCGAAGGATTTCTCCATAGATTTCGTCAACAGGTATGTGAGATTTCACTAGTGGGTTATTTTCATCAACTAGGTCGCTAAAATTCAGTCAAATTCTTGATTCGCTATATCTTGCTTAGATCTAGGATTTTTAAAACCTTAGATATTGGTTGTGATTTAGCTGTTATAGTATTCTTAATCAAATTATCATGCTTTCGTGTAGTCATTGCTTAGTTCCTTACATGAAACTCAGAACCCTAGGTGTGTAGATTCTCTTAATTCATGAATTACACTTGCTAGGTCAGTTAAACAGATATACATGCTCCATTTTCAAATGTTTCATTGTTAGTACCTAAATGTTGCATTCTCATACTTGCATGTCAGAATATTGAGTTATCCAATATTTCAGTTATGTTGTGTCATACACATTTCCAGTTGGGAGTAGGCTTATTATCGAGTTGGACTAGGGTTCAGCGTACCCTCATAGTCCCTGAACTATGTACCCTTGTAGGTTTATAAGTCACCTTTGTTGGGCATCAGATTTAGTGATCATGCCAGTCATGCATGTATACCCCTGGCAAGGTATATTGGGTCCTCTCGATAGGGCATATACATCGGACTCCGCATTTAGCTCATGTGATTTTATGTCGGTTAATAATAGCTCCCACAGTCAGACTCTAGTGCATTTGACCAAGTTTTCAGTTATACTTCAGTATTCAGTCTCAGCATGTTAAATTCATGACTAATACTTGGTCATTTCATTTAGCTCTGTTTTTAGTTATATTTCAGTATCTATGTTTCTGTTCAGATTATGTCATTGCTCAGTTATGTTTGTTCAACTTTTATACTTTATTCAGCTATTATCTATGTCCAACATGCTCGGTACATTCCAAGTACTGATGCATACTCCACACTACATCATAAAATGATGTAGATTCAGGTATTCATCATCAGATCACGCATAGATTGGTTCCCAATCAATATTTAGTAGCTTCAGCGGTAAGTCTTCATACTTCGAGGACAATAGACATGTCTTTCATATTTAGTCTTTTATTTTAGTTTTCAGTTTTACTAGAGTTAGTTGGGGGAATGTCCCAGCAACTCTAGTCAGTAGAGGCTTTTGAGACATAGTATTAGATTCAGTTTTATATTTGAGTGAATGTTTAGTAACGTTGAACTTTTTGTAGTTTTATATAAATTCAAGTCAGTATTGGGTATTCCCCATCTTTCAGTTATCTCTTGTTTTAACTTCCGCATAGTATCTCTTTATTCAGTATTTTCAATATGCTTATGATATGCCTGGCTCAGAGTTAGCTTGGGGTCATTCGTGATCCTAGGTCCCGTGCTACGTCAAGGGGGTAGCCTCGGGGCGTGACAAACTTGGTATCAGAGCATTAGGTTCAAGAGTCCTAGGATGTCTAAAAGCCGCACTAAGTAAAGTCTCTTTCATGGGTGTGAAGTGCACCACATCAATGAGAGAGAGGCTACGAAGTATTTTAAGAAAAACTTCACCTTTTTTGTTATATTTATCGTGCGTGGGTATGATCCAACTTCTCCTTTCTAATTCATCGTTAGATGTTTCAGATCATGCCTCCTCGTAGAGCTTATGCACGCAATGCTAACGCAGTTCCTCTAGTCCTGTACTGTGAAGTTACGAATGCAAAAAATTTGGAATGCGATCCAACTTTTGGCTTAGAGTGTAGCCAACCAGAACAATCAGCAAGTCCCAGTTCCTACTAATACTAATGGTGGATTAGTGGCAGCTAGAGTTTTTATATTTTCTTCGAATGAATCCGCTTGAGTTTCTAGTGTCGCAGATTGGTTACGACCCACAGAACTTCATTTATGAGGTTAAGAAAGTCTTTTGAGTGACGCAAATGATTGGTAATGATAGGGTAGAGATGGTATCCTACCAACTTAAGGATATGGCTCACATTTGATTCACTTAGTGGAAAGAAAACTGGGGCGCGGATGCAGCTCCTGTGACTTGGGAATGCTTTACTAGATCTTTTCTGGACAAGTTCTTCCCGAGAGAGTTGAGGGAGGCTAAAGCTCATGAGTTCATGAATTTGAGGCTAGGTACCATGTTAGTCCAAGATTAAGGACTTAAGTTCACCCAACTCTCCAGGTATGCTCCACATTTGGTTGCCGATCCAAGGGCAAAAATTAGTAAGTTTCTATTTGGGGTATCTGACTTGGTGATCTATTTGGGGTATCCAACTTGGTGAAGACAGAGTGCAGGAATGTTATGTTGCTAGAGGATATGAATATCTCTAGGCTTATGACTCATGCTCAGCAGGTTGAGGGAGATAAGCTTATGGAAATAGCTAAAGACAACAAGAAGGCTAGACTAGGGAATTATGACTACTCTCAGCAGAAATCGAGTGGTGGGAATCGCTCACAATTTCAGCAGAGATATATTGCCCCAGCACCTTCATCAGCTAGTGCTCCATCTCCTAGGTTTCGATAGGATCAGAAAGGTAGGGCATCAGGCTCTAGGTCTCAGGGGAGTGCTTCAGGTAATTAGACCTTCCCAACTTGTCCAAAGTGTGGTAAGAACCATCCGGGCGAGTGTTTTGCAGGCAAGGAAGGGTGTTTTGGGTGTGGTCAGTCTGGCCATAGGTTGAAGGATTGTCCTTCTGCCAGGCAGGGGCAAGGACGTAATAATAGGGCTCAGTCTACAGTTCCAGCAGCACCAGCAGGTCGCCCAACTCAGTAGGGTGTTTTATCTAATATACGTGGCGGTCAGCGCCAGAATAGGTTGTATGCTCTCCAGGCTTGCCAGGACCAAGAAAATTCTACTGATGTTGTCATTGATATGTTATGAGTCTTTCATTTAAATGTTTATGCATTGTTAGATCCAGGGGCTACTCTTTCCTTTGTAACTCCCTATATAGCAGTAACTTAGGTGTCAGTCCAGAAACTCTTTCAGAACCCTTCTCAATCTCTACTCAAGTTGCTGACCCAGTTATAGCTAGACGGGTATACAGAAATTGACCTATCACTGTCTCTCAGAAAGTCACCTCAGCAGATCTTGTAGAGTTAGAAATGGTAGATTTTGATATCATTCTAGGCATGGATTGGTTAAATTCATGTTATAACTCAGTCGATTGTAGAACCAGAATATTTTGATTTGAGTTTCCAAATGAGCCAGTCTTAGAATGGAAGGGTAGTAGCTTAGTTCCTATAGGTCGATTCATCTCTTACCTTAAGGCCAGAAAATGATTTCCAAAGGATGTGTCTATCATCTTGTTTGGGTTACGAATTCAAACTCTGAAACCCCAACTCTTGAGTCAGTTCCAGTAGTAAATGAGTTTCCAAAAGTGTTTCCAGAAGATCTTCCTGAAGGAAATTGACTTTTGGATTGATCTTCTTCTAGATACCCAACCCATTTCGATTCCTCTTACAGAATGGCTCCAGCTGAGCTTAAGAAATTGAAAGAACAATTGAAATACCTTCTAAATAAGGGCTTAATAAGACCTAGTATCTCTGCATGGGGTGAACCAGTGTTGTTCATGAAAAAGAAAGATGGTTCTCTTAGGATGTGCACTGACTATCATCATTTGAACAAAGTCACAATCAAGAATAAGTATCTTATCCCCCAGGATTGATGACTTGTTCGACCAACTGTTGTTATTCTAAGATAGACCTTAGATCTGGTTATCATCAACTTAGAGTCAGAGATAGTGACATTTTGAAGACAACCTTAAATACTCAGTATGGTCATTATGAATTCGTAGTTATGTCTTTTGGACTAACAAATACTCCTGCAGCTTTCATGGGGTTAATGAACAGGGTGTTCAAACAGTATTTGGATTTGTTCGCTATTATCTTTATTGATGATATCCTCATATATTCTCAGAATGAGGAGGAGCATGCGACTCATCTAAGAGTGGTTCTGTAAACTCTCAAAGATTGCCAGTTATTCACTAAGTTCAGCAAATGTGAATTCTGGTTACCGTCAGTCGCTTTCCTTGGTCATGTGGTATCTTGCGAAGGAATCCTAGTGGATTCTCAAAAAAATAAAGACAGTCAAATAATGTCCCAGAACCACCTCTCCAACAGATATCAGAAGTTTCTTAGGTTTGCTTGATTATTATAGGAGATTTGTTGAAGGATTTTCATCCATACCCCATTGACCAAGTGAACTCAGAAGAAAGTCAAATTTCAGTGGTCAAATGAGTGCGAGAAAAGTTTCTCAGAACTAAAGAGTAGGTTGACTACAGCTTATGTCTTGACTCTACCAGATAGTTCAGACGGTTATGTGATATATTGTGATGCATCCAGGGTCTGCCTAGGTTGTGTGTTGATGCAGCGAGGTAAGGTCATAGCTTATGCTTCTAGACAGCTTAAGGTCCATGAGAAGAACTACATGACTCATGACATCGAGCTTGCAATTGTAGTATTTTCCCTAAAGATTTGGAGACATTACTTGTATAGTTTTCACATAGGTGTGATCATAGATCATAAGAGCCTTCAGTATGTGTTCACCCAGAAAGAGTTGAATCTTTATCAGAGGAGATGCTTGAATTCCTTAAGAACTATGATATGAATGTGCTTTGCCATCGTGGTAAGGCCAATGTAGTGGTTATTGCTCTTAGCAGACTATCTATGGGTAGTGTAGCACATGTTGACGAAGAAAATAAAGAATTAGCAAAAGATGTTCACTGGCTTGTTAGCTTAGGAGTTGGTTTTACGAACATGCTATATAGTGCTGTGATAGTTTAGAATAGATCAGAATCTTCATTGGTAGCGGAGGTCAAGGAAAAATAGGATAGTGATCCTGTGTTACTTCAGTTGAAAGGTGTAGTTCATCAACAGAAGGTAGGGGGTTTTTCCCAAGGAGGAGATGGTGTGCTTCGTTATCAGGGTCGCTTATGTGTTCCTAATGTGGGTGAATTGAGGCAGCAAATCCTTATAGAAGCCCATAATTCCAGATATTCTATTAATGCAAGTGCCACTAAGATGTACCGTGATCTACAGGAAGTTTTTTGGTGGAATGGCATGAAAAGAGACATAGAAGATTTTGTGGCTAAGTGTTCTAATTGTCAACAGGTTAGGGTAGAACATCATAAACCAGGAGGTATGACTCATGAGATTAATATTCCTACATAGAAGTGGGAAGTGATAAACATGGACTTCATTACGGTTTTACCTCGTCTCGCAAAAAACATGCACCATTTGGGTAACAGTGGACAGAGTTACTAAGTCTGCTTACTTCTTGGCTGTCAAGACTATAGATTTAGCGGAGGATTACGCTAAACTCTACATTAATGAGATAGTCAGGTTGCATGGGATTCTTTTGTCTATCATCTCAGATAGAGGTCCTCAGTTTACCTCTCATTTCTGGAAATCATTTCAGAAAGGTCTTGGTACTCAGGTAAATCTTAGTACAACATTTCATCCATAGACCGATGGTCACATAGAGCGTACCATTCAAACCTTAGAGGACATGTTGAGAGCTTGCGTGATCGATTTCAAGGGAAGATGGGATGATCACCTACCTCTCATACAGTTCGCCTATAATAATAGTTATCATTCCAGTATTCAGATGGCCCTTTATAAGGCATATTTTGATTGGTTGATTTGAAGTAGGTGAAGCAGCATTGATTGGGCAAGATTCGGTTCATGAAGTTATGGAAAAAGTTCAGCTCATCAGGGATAGACTTAAGACAACCCTGATTTGTCAAAAGTCCTATGCAGATGTGAGGAGAAGGGACTTAAAGTTTGAAATCAACGATTGAGTTTTCCTGAAGGTGTCACCTATGAATGGGGTGATCAGATTTGGCAAAAAAGGGAAGCTCAGCCCTAGATATGTAGGTCCTTATAGAATACTGAAAAGGGTTGGTAATGTTGCATATGAGTTAGAGTTGCCAGCACAACTAGCAACAGTCCATCCAATCTTTCACATTTCCTTGTTGAAGAAGTGTGTGGATGATCTGGCATCAATAGTAACATTAAAGAGTGGCTGTGAAGGATAGTCTCACTTATGAAGAGGTGCCAGTTGAGATCCTTGACCGTCAAGTTCGTAGGTTGAGAAATAAAGAAGTCACTTCAGTGAAGGTTTTGTGGAGGAGTCAGTTCATAGAGGGAGCTACTTGGGAAGCAGAAGCAGTCATGAAGGTCAAGTATCCTTTCCTTTTTCCTTCTGATTTTGTTTCAGCTTGAGGTAATAGTTCCTCTCCCATTTCTTTGTTCACTCTTTCATAAAAACAATCTCAACATCATGTTCCTTCAGTTGTTGTTGCTTTTTCAGCATATTTGCATGTTTTTGGAACTCAGTTCAGTTATATATCAGCTTCTAGTACTTAGTGGTAGTATTACAGCTCCTTCCCTCCTTACTCAACTAGTTTAGGCTTCATTCGAGGACGAATGTTCCCAAGGGAGAGATAATGTAACACCCCGAATAAGAGAATGACCAAACATACAAATTTTTCAAAACTACAGGTGCCACCGATGGAGTCCAAACCACGTCCCGTTGTATGGGGCATGCACCGTTGGTAGAGTCTGTGGTTGGCCACCCAAGAATTCCCAGAAATTCGCAACCCACGGCAGGACCTAGGGACCGTAGGTGGGACCACAGTCCGTGGTCTAGGTCTGTGGATCATGACCCTCAACACCCAGCCTCAGACTCCAAACAATGCCCTGCCAATACGATCTGTTGGTCAGTCTACAGTCCGTCGGTCAGAGGTCATCGATGGCCTCTTTAGATTTTAAGTTGGGGTCATTTTGGTCTTTTCCCTGTGCGTTGGACATTTAAACTACATCATTTAACACCTAAACTACGTCAATTTACTCAGTTTAAGCCCAGTAAACTAGTCAGAACTTACCCCAAAACATTTATTCACCAAAATTCACCAGAACTTAGAGAGTAATAAAAGGAGAAAGAGTCGACCTACCCCTCTAGATCACACAGCAGGTTTTCTTCAGTTCCAGCCCTGAAATCAAATTTCTCTGTAGATTTTGTCAACATGTATGTGGGATTTCACTAGTGGGTTCCTTTCATCCACTAGGTCCCTAGAATTCAGTCAAATTCTTGATTTGCTATATCTTTCTTAGACCTAGGATTTTTAAAACCTTAGATATTGGTTGTGATTTAGCTGTTATAATATTCTTAATCAGATTATCATGTTTTCGTGAAATTGTTGCTTAGTTCCTTGCATGAAATTAAGAACCCTAGTTGTGTAGATTCTCTTAGTTCATGAATTACACTTGCTAGGTTAGTTAAACAGATATACATGCTCTAGTTTCAAATGTTTCATTGTCAGTACCTAAATGTTGCATTCTCATATTTGCATGTCAGAATATTGAGCTATCTAGTAGTTCAGTTATGTTGTGTCATACACATTTCCAGTTGGGAGTAGGCTTAGCACCGAGTTGGATTAGGGTTCAGCATACCCTCATGGTCCCAAAACTACGTGCCCCCATAGGTTTATAAGTCCCCTCTGTTCAGCATCATATTTAGTTATCACGCTAGTCATGCCTTTATACCTCTAGCCAGGTATATTGGGGTCCTATCGTATACATCGGACTCCACATTTAGCTCACATGGTTTTATGTCGGTTAATAGTAGCTCCCACATTCAGACTCTAGTGCATATGACCAAGTTTTCAGTTATACTTCAGTATTCAGTCTCAGCATGTTAAATTCATGTAAGTACTTGGTCGTTGCATTTAGCTCAGTTTTAAGTAGGGATGGGCATAAATACCGAAAAACCCAACCAAATTAATTCTATTCTTCGGTTTTGGTTCTTCAGTTTTTCGATTCGGTGTCGGTGTTATTTTTTCGGAAGTTGGGTTCTTCTATTTGGTGTTTGGTGTTCGGTGTAAGGGTCTCAAAATTTCGGTGCACCGTAAAACCAAACTTTTATTTTAAAAAATTAAGAATTAAAATATTTATATAAATATTTGTATAAATACAAATATTTATATATATATATGGGCATTCTCTGAACTAAAAATTAGAAATTCAATCAACAATTAAATCATTCATGAATAAATCAATATAACACCAAATGTTCAATTCAATAGTTAACTTGAAATATTAATTTCCAAGAGAAACTCAAACATATTTCTACCAAGGTACATTATGTAAAGGAACCATCTTCATACTTGTTTTTCTCAATAAATTGTTGGAGGCACAATGTTCCTGATAAAAACAAATATATTCTTTTAGTTAGCACAATAAGTGTTCCACGGTAATACGCATCATTCCTTACCATAGTTTTAAATTTCTAAGTATCTTATACTTTATCCTTATTTTATTTTTCATTCACGCCGAAAAACCGATTTAAAAACACCGAACTAAACCAAACCAAAGTAGAAAAAACTGAACCGAACTGAATAAGTTTGGTTTAATATACGGTGCACGCTTTTCTAAAACCAAAAATTGAAAAACCAAACCGAAGTTTGATAAAACCGAACCGAACGCCCACCCCTAGTTTTAAGTTATATTTTAGTATCTATGTTTCTGGTCATATTATGTCATTGCTCAGTTATGTTTGTTCAGCTTTTATACTTTATTCAGTTATTATCTATATGTTGCATGCTCAGTACATTCTAAGTACTGACGCATACTTTGCGCTACATCCTTTCATGATGTAGGTTCAAGTATTCAGCATCCAGATCATGCATAGATCGATTCCCGATCCATATTCAGTAGCTTCAGTGGTGAGTCCTAATACTTCAAGGACAATAGACATGTCTTTCATGTTCAGTCTTCTATTTCAGTTTTCAATTTTGCTAGAGTTAGCTGGGGGCATATCCCAACAACTTTAGTCAGTAGAGGCTTTTCAAACATAGTATTAGATTCACCTTTAGATTTGAGTGAATGTTCAGTATCGTTGAACTCGTGGTAGTTTTATATATATTCAGATCAATATTGGGTATTCCCCATCTTTTAGTAATCTCTTGTTTTATCTTCTGCATAGTATCTCTTTATTCAGTATTTTCAGTATGCTTATGATATGCCATACTCAGGGTTAGCTTGGGGTCATTTGTGATCCTAGGTCCCATGTTACGTCAAGGGGGTAGCCTCAAAGCGTGACAATGTCTGGAGTTGGACTGGGTTGAGTATTAATGCAGAATGGCAAGGTTATCGCTTAAGCCTCTAGAAAGCTTAAGGTTTACGAGAGGAATTACCCAACCCATGATCTAGAGGTGGTTCTTGTAGTGTTTACTTTGAAATTATGGCGTCACTATATTTATGGTGTTCATGTAGATGTGTTCACCGATCACAAGAGCCTTGCATATGTATTCAGTCAGAAAGAGTTTAATCTTAGACAGAGGAGGTGACTGGAGTTACTCAAGGATTATGATATAAGTATTTTCTATCACCCTGGTAAGGCTAATGTTGTTGTTGATGCCTTGACCAGGTTGTCTATGGGTAGTACTTCCCATGTTGAGGAAGGCAAGAAAGAATTAGCCAAAGATGTGCACAGACTTACACGATTAGGAGTTCGGTTAATCGGTTCCAATAAAGGAGAAGTTGTGGTGATGAATAGGGATGAATTGTCACTAGTGTCTGAAGTGAGAGAGAAACAAGACCAAGATCCTATTTTTCTTGAATTCAAGGCAAATTTCATAAGAAAAAAGTGATGGCTTTTGAACAATAGGGAGATAGTGTATTGAGGTATCAAGGTAGATTGTGTGTACCCAAGGTGGATGAACTCCAATAGAGGATCATGGAGGAAGCTCATAGCTCCAGATACTCTATCCATTCGGGTTCCACAAAGATGTATCGTGACTTGAGAGAAGTCTATTGGTGGAATAGCATGAAAAGAGGTATTGAAGAGTTCGTTGCTAAGTGTTCGAATTACCAACAAGTCAAGGTAGAGCACCAGAGGCCTGGTAGTATGGCTCAGAACATAGATATTCCAGAATGGAAATAGGAGATGATCAATATGGATTTCATTACTGGTTTACCGTAGTCCCGCAGACAACATGATTCGATTTGGGATTATGGATCGAATGACTAAATAGGCCCATTTATTACCACTAAGGACTATTTTTACAGCAGAGGATTATGCCAAGTTATATATTCAAGAGATAGTCAAACTTCATGGAGTTTCGGTGTCCATTATTTCAGATAGAGGTGCGCAATTCACCGCACAATTTTGGAAGTTTTTCTAGAAATGTTTGGGTTCCAAGGTAAATTTGAGTACTGCTTTTCACCCTCATATTGATGGTCAGGCAGAGAGTACAATTCAGAATTTAGAGGATATGTTGACTGCGTGTGTGATCGATTTCAAGGGTAGTTGGGATGATCATTGACCTCTCATTGAGTTTGCTTATAACAACAGTTACCACTCTAGCATCCAAATGGCTCCCTATAAGGCTTTTTATGGGAGAAGATGTAGATCTCCTATTGGATAGTTTGAGATTGGTGAGGCTGGGTTGATAGGACCATACTTGGTTCATCAAGCTATGGAGAAAGTGAAGACTATTCAAGAAAGGTTGAAAACAGCGCAGAGTCGCCGAAATCCTATACAGATGTTAGGAGAAGAGACTTGGAGTTTGAGGTAGACGATTGAGTTTATTTGAAGGTTTCACCCATGAAGGGTTTTATGAGGTTTGGCAAGAAGGGGAAGCTTAGTCCCCGATATATTGGTCCTTATAGGATATCCAAGAGGATTGGCATTGTAGCTTACGAGTTGGAGCTACCATCAGAGTTAGCAATAGTCTATCCGGTGCTTCACAAATCAATATTGAAGAAGTGTATGGGAGATCCTTTACCTATTATACCTATTGAAAATATTGGTATTAAGGATAGCCTAACTTATGAGGAGGTACCTGTTGAGATGTTTGATCGTTAGGTTCGCAAGTTGAGAACCAAGGAGGTAGCATCAGTCAAGGTCTTAGGGAGGAATCAGTTTGTTGAGAAAGCTACTGAGGAGGCTGAGAAGGATATGAAGACGAGATATACACATCTCTTTGAGCCCAGAGAAATTTCCAATGAAGGTACTAATTCTTTTTTTGGTACTTTTTAAGATGAAATGTTGTGTTAATTTGCATGTTGAGTGTTTGAGTTGGATGTTAAATGCTTCAACCCTTAGTTTTACTTTATAGTGATCTCATTCAAGGACGAATGTTCCCAAGAGGGAGATATTGTAACATCCTGCCTTAGAAAGAGCTAAATATGGGAAGAAGTTGAACTGAAATTTTACAAGTTATGCTTAAGTTGTGAGTTTTGGGTCAACTTCAAACGACCATAACTTTCAGTACAGGATAATTAGGTGGCCTACAAGGAATCAAATGAAAGGTCTTGGAATCCTCTTTCCAATGCCACCGAGTTTGCTAATTTTCCAGCTCGTATGATGGAGATATGCCCATTTGAAATCAGGTTGTTCAATTAAGGAAAGTTACCCGAAAATGTGAGGGGTATTTTTGCCTTTTCCTTATCCAATCAGATTAAAACGTTTTTAGTAAATATTTTGGGGTGTAATCTGATTTGGGTCAGTTTTAAGATCCTAAACTACGCTTAGGGTTTTAGAGGAGAATTCAAAAAGAGGAAAAGAGGAGAAAAGGAAGTACGAAAAAGGTTTTAGCGAATCGAGGATTTGTTTTGCCAAATCGAGGTATGTAAGTTTTCATACTATTGGGTTCATTCATCCACACGCCAATCATGTTTTACATTATCGAATTCATCCCTAGAGATTGAGGAATTAAGTTCTTGATGAGTTTCTTGAAGAGTTATTTTTCGTTCTTGAATCATGATGTTTGATTGAGTGCTTGAGGCGAAAATTTTGTTAAGGGGTTGAGTAAATTGATAGTTCTTGAGAGGGTTTCGTTGGAATTGTCCTGAGTTATAAGAATTCGAGAGTTTTTACCTTAGAATTTCAAAGGATATGAGTTAATCGATTTTTGGAGAGGAAGAAAAGATCGGCAGAAATTGGCACCCAAGTCTACGTCGCGGGCTTGCTCCCCCAGAGAGAAATTTCTCTCTCTGCGTCACGGAGAGAACGCGGACTCCACTGTTTCAAAAATTATTTTCCGACCAAATATTATAATTCATCTCCGCTTCGCGGACTTCATCTCTAAACAGTGTTTTTCGATCATTTCTCATTATTAACTATCTAAAATTCATTTAATCATCATGATATCCTTCATATCATAAATCATAACCTTGAATTCATAATTCAAATTAAAGGTAGATTTAAGAATTAAGTCTTGAGAGTTCTTTCGAGTCATTTTGAGAAGTCTTTTTACAATCTTTTAAAACTTGTTTTAACACTTGAACATTTGAGTTGAGGACAAGTAGAGTTGAGTTCATTTTCTTTAAAATGATATATGGGAACTAAGTATTCTCAAGAGCAAATGTTTTTACATTTAAGATGAGAGGAAACACCGATTTCCAAAAGAGTTCATGAGCAGTTTTAAGTACTATCTCTTTTTAGAGAAACTTTTTGAGTAATAATCTCAAAGTTGAGGAAGAGAAAATGTTTTCTTTAAAACATAATGAGCTAAGTTATATTTTTGGGAGTAGTATTGAGCATTGATGTGGGGGAGAGTCCTAACAACTCACAGCCCCCACAAACCATGTAGCCAACGTGGGTAGAAAGGGTCATACTTTTTAGATGATTCTTTATTGCTTTTTAAGCGTAGACTAGTGGATCCACTTAGTTGAGGAGTTCTATACCCCCGGTAAAGTATAGGACAGTTCTGATAGCGTGAGCTAGACGATGTATCATCATATAGCTCATAATGATGGTTGTCGGTTAGAGAATCTCCCAAACAGAGTATTTTGTATTTTTATATACAAACTGAGTTATTATTGTATTTTTAAATACATTGAGTTGTTATTACTGTTTTACATGCTTTATATAAACTGCACGTTTATCGTCGTTTTATATTGCATTGAGTTGAGTATCCATGAGTAGTTCTTAAGTAGAGTAAAGTCGAGGTGAGTATGCTTTTTTTTATCAGTTCAAGCTTGCAGATTATGTTCAGTATTCCCACTACATGCTTGTAAATTCCATGTATTGATGTCATTTGACCTGCATCTTTCATGATACAGATACAGGTAACCAGGATCATCAACCAGCGTTTCGTTGATCCAATCGAGTTCCAGAGTTTTTTAGTGAGCCTCCTTGCATCCGGAGGATCCCTCATTTATTTTATGTTATTCAATTTGTTAGGATGATCGGTGGTCTTGTCCCGAAATACCTCATAGTATTAGAGGCTTCATAGATAGATAGACAGTAGTTCATGAGTCTTGTTCATTTCAGTTGTTATGTTCTAGACTTGAGTTGCCCTTGAGGCCAGTTTGAATGTTTTATTTCTAAAATATTCTGAGATTATCTTTTGTGATTTTGAGTTAAAGTTTACATTTTATTTCATCTTATGTTGAGTAAGTCTTCCGCTGAGAGTTGAATCAGGCCAAGGGTTCGCTTTGGGCTAACAATGATTCTTGAGTATCAGCCACGTCCAGGGTGTAAGCTCGGGGCATGACATATATAACCAATAGAACCTTGGTAATATTGGTTAGAAATACTATATTAATAGCAATTTGATACGAATCAAATATCTCCAAGTGGATTATCTCTTTTTTGCACATTAATAAAAATATTGTCTCATGAATAATAATAATAGCATGAAAAATAAGTGCATCAACTGCACTAACACATAATATGTGCAAAACATTTTCATAAGATTGAAATTGATTTTTTTTATGTTAAGTGATCTCACAACCAGTGGGGTACTATTTAATGGAATCACTTTAAAATCTTTTAGATCCTTCAAAGATTTTCATAGAACCTTCACTGTATAGCTAGAAATGACAACGATTTCATTATACAAATTCAAGTATTTCATCTATTGATAGTTTGAAAGAAACCTCATTGCATTCACCACGGTAGAACATATCTCTGTACAATAATGTCTGGACTTTTGCGATAATTTTTTATGTTCCAAGGTACAATTCGTACTTTAAATCTTACAATTATACTTTTGCCATACTAATTCATTTATACCCCACTGACATTATTACCTTAATCTATGGGGCTGCAAGTTCAAAACATCACTTTTCAAGTGAAATAAAATATACTTGAATTGAGTATTTTATTGGCCAATTGTTTACAAGATCCTCATTACCATTTGTAATGTTGAGCGCCACATTATATCACAGATATCGTCGACGATTATTTTGACTCGATTACAATATGACATAACTTATTGAGATCTCTTCATTTTTCATCATTTCAGGTATTTGAACCTTTGCCGAGGTTTTATAAAGTGTTATGTCATAGTGCTCTTTCAAACAATTTACCTCATTATCATGACCATTTTGATAATGTTCTCCTCTCCTTCCTCAAGAAGTTTACGTTTGGAATCGATTGGTCTATCACGCTTCTGGAGTACCATAAACACTGTCCTTCAACGATTATTTATTGGATAATTTATAACTTAATTAAAATATTGAGTCAGTAAATACATCTGGCAAATTATTTACAACATTTTGCAAAATAATTATCTTTTGAACTTCAAGTTCACATTTTTTAACATGGATCTAGATAATTCACCTCACACATAATTTTTAGTTGCTAAACATATCTCCCCCTAATATTAGGAAATCTAACATTTTCCCCCAACCTCATTTGGGGATCCATCTTTGTGCATGGTGGAGCAATAAAATCGTATATGTACACATCAAATATTTAGATGGAAATTATTTGGTTCTTGGCCCTGAACCAATTGTGATGGAAGAACCTTGTTGGGTTGATGTGTACATGTTAAATAAACTCATCTCATACAAAATTTTATTTGAGAGATTTATTCTCATAATCAATGGTCTAGCTTTAATTGGAGGCATACAATTTTTGCTAAACCAACCAGCATTATCAACATAATTTTATAGTTTGGAACTGTGTTTTTAATTTAACAATTTGAGCAAACAACCTGACAAAAATCAATTTGTAAGTTGATACAAATGCACATGTGATCATACCATAGATGCATCTATTAAATCATAATAGTAATTGGTTCATGTGGCAGGTGAACGGGTTTATACTCACCTTTTTATATGTTTCAAATAATTTTAGGGTATACAATCTCAATCTTAGCTGGTACAATGATCATTTTATCATGAGAACAAGCATCAAAATTTAATTCTCGAAGAATCTTTTATTTCTTCAACATATAGCCACGTGAAATCTTAATTTCTTTTGCATCACATTTGAATCGAAATGGTCAATCGAGTATGCCAATTGATATCTATTCTAGTAAACTTCTAGTTTACTTTTCCATGTGATTTCGTCATTATGCTCATATTTGTATACAACAAACAAGAGGATAAAATGGATAATCTTTTACGTAAATATTTATAACCCGCTTCAATTGTAGTAATATGAAGATATTAAGTCTTCCCATAATTTATAGTCTCAATATAATAATTTTCTTTTCATTCCTCCGAAACTTAAAAAGTTTCATTTCAGATTTACTACAACCTCAATATCATGAACAATTTCATTTCTTTGAATAGTAACAAATTAGCCATTTCTGATCTCTCAATTAATTTTTTGTACTACCATAAATTTCACAACATCATTCATATGGTGATCATCTTCATCAAGGAGAAAATTATTCTTATTTTTCATGGTTAAAATTATTACATACAAGACTTGTTTCTTGACAATCAATGTCCAATTTGTGTTGCCACACAATAATATTTATTTTGGTCATGACTACAACCTTTATAGGAAATAATTATTTCTTTCTTTTTGCCCTTTAGTGGTTCATAATAAAATGTATTTCAATATTTGTGATGTACTCAAAGCACATGACTAAATGACCATTTATGTCAAATTATATTTTTTTTTATTTTCTCAAACCTCCTGATGACATTTATCCAACCATACATGATCATGTTCTTATCTTTAGTTTTATCACATTCACTTTCAAGAATGAATAAGCATTCACAATGCTTATTATAAGTCATAATCTCTTTAAGGAGTTGACTATATCCATTTATACATACTCCATAAGTTTTTCATTATAAGCTCATTGTCACATCTTGATATTTGGTATATTTACATGTCCCACCTCATCATCACCTTGAAAGATAAAAAATACTTTCACTTTTTTTTTTTTTTCTTTTAATTTGATGGAGGATTTATAAAACTTTTCAAATTGGACTTACACTAACAATAACATGGCCAATAACCTTTAATACAACTTTGATGGTAAAAGTTAACTTCACATTTTGAAGGATCATCTTAATTAAGAACCCATAATGTTTCCTTTTAATTATCATAATGATGACCATTAACATTTGACCACACTCATATTCATATATTCAATCACTTGTCATATTCCAAACATAATATGCACTGGTACCACATTCACATAAGGGAATGGAGCAAATCAACTGGGTGTATTTCATGACTTTTATCAAAAGCTTAATAATTTGCTCAGTCATTACTACATCGTCATTATATTGCGTTGGGACTTAAACCCAACGTCTTACCCATAAAAAGACGTTTCAAGTCATTATTTTTTGTGATCCAACCCCAACATTTTATTATCATGATGTACCAAGACTCTCACCCGATGTATTACCCTCTTGTGCGATAGGACTTGAATCCTTCGTATTACCCTCAATCAATGACATAACAAGCCAAATATAATAGGACTCACCGGTGAGCCTTAAAAAAATATTATCACTTTGTGATTAACATGCACAATTAAATATAGAAAAAAAGAAACACAATAAAAATATTCTCAACAAAGTATGTACTAATATCTTAAACTTATCAAAAGAAAGAGTTGTGTATAGTATTGTATTATATTATGTTTAGTGTACAATAATTAAGTTAGTGAAATACCGTTATAAATCAAGGAATCAATTGTACACTAAAAAAATTAATTGCACACTAAAAAATAATAATAATTCCAACTACAATAAAATAAAACTGCTCACTACCACCATCTTTTTTCAATTTTCATGTGAACCCAAAATATTTCACACACAAAACAAAATAAATTAAAACCTTATGTAATAACAAAACAATGAGCATAATCATAACTAAAATATATAATAAGTTTCACATACAAAAGAAAGTATATATAGTCATAAGTGAAAAAAAAGACATAGTAACAATAGGATTAATCATTCACCTTGTTACAAAAAGAAAATAACGCAATCTCAACAATACTAATAACTTACCTTTTTTTTTCATCAATTGGTCACCACTTGCTAAATCAAATTGGTCACCACTTACGGAATCAAATTGAACTCTATTCGGAGATGATATTGAAATGAGTTTAGAGATTCGTGTAGATAACATGTTATAAAATTAAAGCAAAATAAGACAAGAAATATAGAAGATGAAAGCAACAGAAATAGGGAGACAAGAGATCCAAGCTAGTCTTATTCTTCCAAGTATTCAAGTGTATCCAGTATGAACTCTAATGCCTCTATTTAGTGTACGGAAAAGGGCCTAAAATATCCTCAAGCTATTAAAAATCGTATAAAACTACCCGTTATCCACCTATTAGCTCCCAAATACCCTTGACATCCACCTTTGGTCCAATATTGACCATATTTTTAACAATCACTCATTTAAATAAATTTAATCAATTCCTTAAATACGTGGCGATATTGTATTGGTCACATTTTAAATAATCTAAATTAATTTATAAATCGATCCATTTCTAATTAGACCCATCCAAATCATACTCACCCGATCCATATTAACTTAACCAAACATATCCAAATTCTCCATTTTTTCCATTATAAAAAACTATGAAGAGACTTTATATAAAAGACATACTTCATCCATCTCCTCCTAATTTTTTTACCATATTTCATTTTTATTAGTTGTCACTTTCACTCGTCTTAGCTAATTTCATTTTTTGATCTACCGGTGAGTTTACGGTTATAGGAGAACAATTCATAAGTCTAACACCACCATCCCATCTTCTGCAACTTCAACACCCGTCGTCGGTGAACTTTCTAGCGACTTCTCTGAAAATTAGAGGAGTCAACAAACCCAACTTAGGTTCTGAAAACTCCAATAGTGGTGGTTCGAAAGGTATAGATATAGCCATCATGAGCAGCAATGATGGCATAAGTGTTAACCATTTAATTTCTTTTAATTGCTATTGTTCAACTGCTATATAAGTTGTTGGGTAAAATGAGATTCTTCACCTAATTGACAAACTATTCATGAAATTCTTGACGCTTAGGAAGATGAGTTACAGAGCAAAAAAGAACGAAAATGGGTTCAGTGGAGTTTAAGTTAATGTGGATCGGGTGGATATGATTTGGGCGGGTCAAATTAGGAGTTTGTGAGTTTGTAAATTAATTTAGGTTATTTAAAATGTGACCAATAAAATATCACCACATATTTAAGGAAACAATTAAATTCATTTAAATGAGTGGCCATTAAAAAAATAGTCAATATTGGAACCAAAGGTAGATGTTAAGGGTATTTGGGAGTTAAAAGGGAGATGAAGGGTAGTTTTATATTATTTCTAATAGTTTGAGGGTATTTTAGACCCTTTACCGTTTATAGTATTACATAGAGGCATACAAAAGGGTTAGTCATAAACATGAAATTAACCATGAAAGTTATGGAGACATTAATCATATAAGTAATGGAGGAATATCAAGGGAGAAGGTCATGGAGGTGTGGGAGTTACTATACACTATGGTGTAATTACACCTTGAACTTATGGACATCCACATAAATATATTTACAATAAATTTTTATTCTATTTTTCTTTCTAAGTTATTTTTGAATTGTTATTATGGGCCCAATGCCAAATGTCTTTTTTTATTGGTTACTATGCGACATCATTCGCGAGTGTGTGACACACACTCTCTATTTTTAGTTGATTGTCAGAAAATGTTTGATAGGTATATTTTTTAACTAATAAAGGTGTTCAATTGGAACAAACCTAAGAAATGATGTCTAAGTGAATTATGCGGACAACTCTAAGGGGTCGTCGATGATTTTAGCCTAAATTTTATTACATATGAAATAAATGGTCAATAGATATAAATATGAGTTGTTTTTAATAAAATATAAACTTGTGAATCAATTTTTATATTATAAAAAATTCCAAATCATGATATGAAATTTCCAAATCAGTATTTTTGAAGAATATGAAATCACATATTCAAACATTGATTTCATCTCACGATTTCATATAATGATATGATATGGAATGACCAAAAGCCTACTAAATATCGTAATATAAGCTAAAATCGAAGGGCACTATCGTCTGTGTTTACAATCCCATTTACCATATCACCCAACAAATGCATCGGATTTCTCTTCAAAACTCTTCCCTTTGTCTTTTTTTCTCTCTTCATATTATTGGGTTCTATTAGGGTATATTCTCTGCTTCTTCTTCCTCTCTCTTCTCTCTAAAACAAAAAAAAAATGTAAAATCTTTCACACTGTTGATCACCTCCACAACTTTAATATAGTTATCCATATTTGAAGAGAGAAGAGAGAGGAGAGTTTTTGCTAATTCGGAACCTTTCCTGTTTTCATCCAACCAGTCAAAGGTGACGCTTTTGTTGCACATCTTCATCAATTTTGATCTGGGTTTTCTTTTGCCACCAATCTTTGTTATTCTTGGACTGTCCAGTTGGTGAATTTGAGAAAGATTTGATTTTGGCATGGTGGGCAGTGCCATTTTGAATGTTTAGTCTATCCCTTGCTTTACTGGTCAAGTTTCCTTTTTTCGTGTTTTTTTTTTGTTTGGAGGGTGATGATGGGTTCTGATCCAAATTCTTGTATGTAGCAATCTGTATGTTCTGATGTGCTGCTTAGAGATTGACTTTTTGTTTGTATTGCAAAAGTGAGACATTCTGAAATGGCGGAGAATTCCTCAGCTTGGGTTAATTTTACCCTACACTTACTGTGGGTTCGACTGGGCACTTTTGGGGGTTGGGGGGGGGGGGGGGTTGGCGGAAGTATCTCCTCAAAGGATATTTCTACTTTTTATGTTCAAATATCTGTTTTGCCTATTTGTATTACATTTTGTACACGTTTAAACGCTCATCTCTCCTACCTGACCATCAATCAGAACATTATAGAGTTGTATTTTATTAAAAAGAAGTATTTGTTTATTTACAATGTGGATTTGATTATTTGGACTAATGAGATAGACATTAAGAATAAGCATGTACGCTATCATGAGGGAATACCTTATTCAGATTAGGATCATTTAGTTTGATGTGATGAGTGCAAATGATGTTATGATTTACGAAGAAGAATACTGGTTTAGATGACCTAAAATTGTTAGGCCTGAGATGTACACCATTTATAATTCAGACATTGTTTGTTTTATAAGAAAAGAAAGGTTGCAAATGTAGCTTGTTTAAAAAAAAAATAGATCTTGGGAAGTTGAATTGCTTTGCTTTTGTGTTTTTCAACTCCCTCTATTTTCTGTGTTTCTCTATCTCTTTGTTGTCTAGTTTTGCCGGCTGATGTAAAACAATTATTTGTGTTTCTGATTGCTCTCTTTCTCTCTATCTCACATACACACTCACACACATGTTTCATTGCAAATATTATTTGTCTTCTTCTCCAAGATGGTCATGCTATGTGCCTTATATTCTCTGTCAAAGAATCTGGAAATTCTTATTTCGGTATTTTCTTTGACAGGCTATACCAAGGACTATTTTATGGTGTATATTCATTCATGTGGGAGGCGTGGATGGAGATGTCTTTCTAAAGACTACATTGATTTAGCGTGTTGTACGACAAGTTCAAGATGTCTTGATTTCATTTTCTGAAGACTCTGAAATACTAACTTTGAAGAACTTTGAACGTTATATTCACTAGCTTATTATTTTGGCAAAAGGTTTTTTTTGCTGTCGTGAGTGGTAGTGACAGCTGCTAACTTTATAAGTGATCCAAAAGATAGAGACCAACTTATATCAATTATCACCTAATGGAGGAAGTAGTTCATTTATCATGCCAGAAGCAACACATTCCTGCTAGGAAAGTTTCATTCAATGGATTCTCCAAAGATCTGTGGGCTGCAGTACAAGACGGGTCTGTAGCTGATGTTGATTCTTCTTTGGCATTCCTCAAGAAGAGTGGAGGAAATATCAATTTTAGGAATGACTTTGGCCTTACACCTCTTCATATTGCAACCTGGAGAAATCACATCCCAATTGTTAAGAGGCTCCTTGCTGCTGGTGCAGATCCTAATGCTAGGGTGTGTTAGTCTTCTGATCCTTCTCTCATCTCAATTTTATGATGTCATTTATACTTGCATGCTGACTTGTTGCTCTCTTAGTTTTAGCCGTCACGTGATAGGGTGAGTAATTACTTACATTTTTTCCCCTTTGTTTCTCACTCTTTGGTTAACATTGGCCTGTTTCTTAGATGTAGTGGACAACACTCTAAAACATCAATGTATTCAAGGCTTAGTTATTTGATTATTTGTTTTTAGTACGCTTCTTCTCATATGGCTAATTTGTCAACTCTGTTTTACCTTTGATGGTTCTTTGATAAATACTCTGGCTGTGGTGTTTTTGTCTTTTTTAAGTGTTCACTAGAACGCCAATGTAATGTTGAGTTGCTAACTGTGGAGTGCTATTTGGTGTATCGTACCAACCATGTGTTTTGTGTTGATGTCTGACTTGGGGATTTGTTCAGATAAGCTACTAGTAGGGGTGAAAAATGAAAAAAAAACTGTATTTTCTATGGCATGTGTGAAAATCAATGTTACTTGAAAGATTGTAGGGACTTATTGAGCACACAACCAAATGGCATGGTCCTCAATGTTGTATCTAGTTTGTATCCTGACAAGTTGGAAGAGAAAAATATGTCACAATCCATAACCATTGTACTATACCTCTAAGAATTACTGCACAACTGGAACTTCCAGTTGTGCAGTAATTCTTAGCAGTATAGTACAATGGTTAACTTCCAGTTGTGCAGTAATTCTTAGCGGTAAAGTACAATGGTTATGGACCCCTGACCTTGAAAGTAATGGTTATCTATTGCTGAAGATGTCAATTTTTCAATTTAATCTCGTCTGTTTAGAAAGCTTGATGTACATTTGTCTTATGAAGTCTATGTTTAGCTTATCAGGATGGGGAATCAGGATGGAGTAGCCTTCATCGCGCCCTGCATTTTGGTCATCTTGCTGTTGCTAGCATCCTTCTCCAGTCTGGTGCTTCTATCACTCTGGAAGATACGAAATCTAGGACTCCCATTGATTTGTTGTCAGGACCTGATTTACAGGGCATTGAAAAGAATAATTCAGGTGGATGTGAAGACTCTTCAATTTCTGTAACTCTTGATGATTCTTTTAGGAGTGGATAGGTTGACTTTCTTTGTCTTTTGCATGTTTTTTTTCCTTTTAGCTGCTACGGAGGTTTTCAGTTGGGGCAGTGGTGTGAATTATCAACTAGGGACTGGAAACGCACACATTCAAAAGTTACCCTGTAAAGTTGATTCTCTCCATGGATCAGTCATCAAGTTGGTTTCTGCCGCAAAATTTCATAGTGCCGCCGTTACTGCCCGTGGAGAACTCTATACTTGGGGTTTTGGAAGAGGCGGCCGTCTTGGGCACCCTGACTTTGATATACATAGGTAACCTGAATAAGAGGAATGTTTTTGATTGTCCAGAACAATCCAGCAATGTATTTTTTCTGTTTTTATAGAGGGACGTAGTATATATCTGTATTTTGCAAGACATTTGGCAAATTAGTACTCCCTCTGTTTCAATGTAAATATCTTACTTTCCTTTTTCGTCAGTTAAGAAAAATAATGTCTCTTTTTATATTTAGTAACTAATTAAATCTAATATTCTACATCGCATATTTCGTACCGCGAGATTCAATCAGCCTTTTGGTACATTACACACATCTTTAGTTAAGACCACAAGATTCTCAAATCTCCTTCATTTTCCTGAACTCCATGCTTAGGTAAACTAAGACACTTAAATGAAATGGACTGACTCCTGATTAAAAAAATTGAAATGGAGTGATTATTTTTTAAAAAATCCTAAATGTTTTAATGTGATTATTTTGTGTTCTATTGTTTTCTGTTCTTCAACTCTGCTACTTAGACTTTCTCATGAAAGCAGTATAGGTTCATAGTTAGTTTCCTTTATGGTTTCAAGCTTCAAGTGTGTGTGTTAATGTATATTCTTTCCTCTTCTTCCAGTGGCCAAGCTGCTGTAATAACTCCACGGAGGGTGATCTGCGGTTTAGGGGCTCGTCGAGTGAAAGCTGTCGTTGCAGCTAAACATCACACTGTTATTGCAACAGAGGCTGGAGAAGTTTTCACTTGGGGTTCCAACAGAGGTAAATGCTTTCCTGATATTCACATTGCCATATTTACCAACACTTTCAGTTATCCCGAGCAGTTAATATTGTTTCAAATGCTTATTTCCTTGATGTTATTAGGTGTATTAAAATTGTCATGCTTCCTTGTTGGTTGTAATTTAGTGCATATGAACTGGTCAAGTGTCCTTGCAGTTAATGTGTTTTTGGCTTTATGCCTACTGCATATTGATTCATTTAGTGATGATGCACAGAGGGTCAACTTGGGTATACTTCTGTAGACTCTCAACCTACACCTCGTAGAGTGAGTTCACTGAGATCAAAAGTAGTTGCTCTAGCTGCAGCAAACAAGCACACTGTTGTAGTTTCTGACTTGGGTGAGGTTTTCACTTGGGGATGCAATAAGGAGGGTCAGCTAGGCTATGGAACATCTAACTCCGCTTCTAACTATGCTCCAAGGGTAGTTGAGTATCTGAAGGGAAAGGCCTTTGTTGGAGTTGCTGCAGCTAAGTATCATACAATTGTTCTTGGATCTGATGGAGAGGTTTTCACTTGGGGTCACCGGCTTGTTACTCCAAAGAGAGTTGTGATTGGGCGGTTCCTAAAAAAGATGGGCAACATCCCAATGAAGTTTCATCGTAAGGAACGTCTTCATGTGGTTGCAATAGCTGCTGGGAATACACATAGTGTGGCTCTTACAGAGGACGGCACATTATTTTACTGGGTGTCATCTGATCCTGATCTGCGTTGTCAACAGGTTTTAGCTTCTGTCTATGTTGTGTATACTGTTTATATCACTGCATGAATAATGTCTAACATATCTTAATTATTTGTAGTTATATTCACTATGTGGTACAAATGTAGCATGCATCTCTGCTGGGAAATATTGGACAGCTGCGGTTACTGTGACAGGTGATGCGTATATGTGGGATGGGAAGAAAGGAAAGGAGAAACCTCCTACTTTAACTCGGTTACATGGGGTTAAAAAGGCAACTTCAATTTCCGTTGGGGAGACCCATTTGTTGATTATCACTTCTCTATATCATCCTGGTTACCCACCTAATATGTCCAATAATCATTCTATACTCAAGCAGAAGATGAAAAGTGATACAAATGAACTCAATGAGGGATTTATGTTTGATGAGGTTGAGTCAGAGGAAGTTTCCTATATCTCAGAAAAAGACGATGCCAAAAACAAGACTGCACCAACCTTAAAGAGCCTTTGTGAGAAGGTGACTGCCGAGCATTTGTTGGAGCCACGGAATTCTATTCAACTGCTAGAAATTTCCGATTCACTAGGCGCAGAAGATCTAAGGAAACACTGTGAGGTATTTTCTTGTTGACTCCCTCTGTGTGCTTATTCTGTGATCTTTTGTTAAAGAGAGGTTATGATGTAGTAATAAGGTTCAGGAATTATAAAGTTAGAATGTTAATGATAGAGTAAATAGCAATTATAGTAGTAGCATTTTCTAAACTCTCGCCAGTATTTTCTATAGTTCTATTTGCTAAAAGATTCAGGGTTAGGTGCTTGTTCTCCAATATAATTAACCATTGGTTGTTTCTATTAAAAGATTAAACAAAATGAGACTATAGGTTTGGCTCTTACTTCTAAAAGTTCTTCTTCTTCTTGCTTCTCTTTGTCTGCTTCTAGAGCCATGTGTGGTAGAGTATTGGTTCTCTGTCGTTTCTGAACAAAACTGCTTGAAAGTCTACATGTTTTAAGAGTCATGACCGATTCATGATTTGTTCACTGGGAGACAGATTTGTCAATGCCATCTGACTCAAAAGAGTTTGTGGGTAGGGAAGTGGAGGGGAAGCCCCCAAAAAAGGTTATATTAGATCTGCTTACTATCCTACCTTTCTTTCAATCTTTCCGTCACTTAGTTGGAAAGGCTTCTTTTGAAGTAAACTATGGACTGCCTTCAAGAAAAGGTTAAAACCTGTTGTCTTATCAACTCTTGTCTTACTGCATATTGTTTTTTGTTAGATGCGCAGCTCACTTTTAATTGTTATGCTTTTGACTTCAAATTTGATGGTGGATTGTACTTGGCTGTAAAACATGATATAAATACAAATGAAGTGGTAATTGAGCCCAATTTCTTTATCAACTGTCTATTCGTGACAATTTTTAGTCTTTAGATTCTGGACAATCTTTGATTAACTTTTTTAACCTTTTCTTCTTTTTATTTTACAATCTTACATGCATTAGTGTGCCGAGATTTGTTATTTGCTGCCGGGCTCGTTAGTAGGTTACAGGTGCTTCCTACATTACTTATCATTCAAGACTATTTTTATGGGCAGCACTTACCGAAGCTATGTGGATTTTTCTTGCAGGATATTGCAATCCGCAATCTTGATTATATATTTACAGTCTCGGGCCATGCAGTTGCAAGCACTTCACTTGATGTATTGATCATGCTTGAGAAAGTGTGGGATATGAAGTCATCTGAACCCTGGAGTTATCGCCGGCTTCCAACTCCTACTGCCCCCTTCCCTACCATTATAGACAGTGAAGAGGATAATGAAAAAATTGAGGCACTTAGAACACGTGGCAACTGTACAAGCAGGCCAATTTTGAGACAAGTGAGAGACCAGAGATTAGATAACTTCCTACAGTCTGATGAAATTAAAGAAGGGGTTCTGAAACAAGTACGAGCATTGAGGAAGAAGTTGCAGCAGATTGAGATGCTTGAAGAGAAGCGATTCAAGGGGCAGACTCTTGATAACCAGCAAATTGCTAAGCTTCAGACAAAGTCAGCATTGGAGAAGTCACTTGCTGAGCTTGGTGTCCCTGTAGAAACGGTCCAATCAACAGTATCATCCTCTGTTCTTGCTGATGGAAAAGGGAGCAATAAAGTGGATGTACCTAAGAAGCAAAGCAGAAAGAGCAAACAAAAGGCAGCACCAATTGAGGTAGCATCCAGTCAATGTGAAAGTGCTGAACCCAGCCCCAGAAAGGGTGTCTCGAGTGTTCAAATTCCTGAAGTCCAGTACGAGGTGAGGTTTTATCCTTTTGTATTTGTTCAATCCCTTGGTGTGGAAGACAGTAAACTATGTTCCATGTCCTGTTGAACCAATTAAAAAGTATCATCCATGTTTTAAGGTTTTTCATTTTAATATGTGGAAGGGTAATGATGTGCTGAAGAGTGAAAAGTGTGAAATATCTTTTATTATCTTAAGATGATCAGGTTGATACTTGATAGTGTCAGATTATTGGTTACAACACAGCCTGGTTTGCTTATGTATTTGTATATTTTTTATTCGAAAAAGGGTAAAAAATGCCCTTAAACTATGTGAAATGATCAAAAATGCCCTCAGTTGGTAGTTTAATCCATAAATACCCTTGTCATCAATAGTTTGGTCTAAAGATGCCCTTATTGTTACTTAATGGGTCAAAAATGCTCCCTTTTCCAACAATTTTTCTTTTTGAAACATTCTTTTCCTAATGATGATTTTTTAATTAAAAATTGTTTATCCCATTTCAATTTAGAAAAGATTTAGAAATAAAAATATTTTCTATTTTATGAGAATTTTTTTATTGTTATCTAAATGAAAATTAATGACGGGGTTACTATGTGGGCATTCCAATAAAAATATTACTTTTAAAGAACACTATTCTTGTTTCTTTCCTTTAAGAATCACTTTTAACTAATAAATAAGGATGGAATAATCTTTTTTCTTCTTAATCTCATTTTAACAATTAAAATAGACCAACTCCATGTACCCTTTTATATGAATATAGATTGTATATATAAGATCATAGTAATCCCGTCATTAATCTTCATTTAGATAACGATAAAAAATTTCTAATAAATAGAAAATATTTTTATTTCTTAATCTTTTCCAAATTGAACCAGGATAAATATTTTCTAATTAAAAAAATCATTATCAGGAAAATACATGTTTAAAAAGAAAATAAATGATATATTTATTTGGAAAAGGACATTTTTGACCCATTAAGTAACAATAAGGGTATTCTTGGACCAAATTATTGACGACAAGGGCATGTTTTTTTCCGACTATTGACAACTAGGGGCATTTTTGGACCAAACTATCAACTGAGGGCAGTTTTGTTCATTTCACATAGTTTAAGGGCATTTTGTAAAAGGTAAAGGATGATTTTGCTGATGAAACATGTGTTCAGTACATTAATGTGAAGTGTATTTAAAAGAAAAACAGTAACAAAGTGCAGTAACAAACTGCAGTCATGACTTTCCTCTGTTATTTTGGACCCTTTTCAGTTTTATATTTTATATTGAGGAGCTGCTATATAACTACTTTTCAAAGTCTAGTAAATTAGGAATCTGGTTATTTGACTTAAAAGTGTATCACCACTAGTTTGAGGAGGTATTCTTATGAGTCTTTTTGTGGTCTCTAACAAGTCATTTCAGCAAAACCCCAGTGCTCTTTATGCATGGAAGCTGCTTTTATTGGGTCATTGAACTTTTGCACTCTAGTTTTCTTCTTGATTTTGGCTGGGGAATGGGTTTTGCTTCTTAATAGTTCTCTTCCAATTGTAGGATGACCACAAAGGTTTGGAAGGAGCTGCTGCCAATCAAGATGCAAAAGATTCTTCCTCCGTCACCCAGAGGCACCTTGGAATTACCTGTAATAGTAACAGTTCATCAGTTGTAGCATCAAAAAAGAAAAATAGGAAAGGTGGACTCTCCATGTTTCTAAACGGTGCTCTTGATGATGTTCCTAAAGTTGTAGTTCCCCCACCAGTTGTGCAAAAAAGTGAAGTCCCTGCTTGGGGTGGTGCTAAGGTTGCGAAAGGCTCTGCATCTCTTCGAGAAATACAGGATGAGCAGAGCAAAGTAATAGATACAAAGCTGTTGAAACTCAGAGACCCAGTAGAAGATCCCTCTGGTGACAGTTGTGGTGGTAAATTACGGTTGAGTTCTTTTATACAGTCCAACCCAATACCCATGCCACAAACAGCATCTGTCTCTGATATGGAAAAGAACACCCCTCCTTGGGCAGCCTCCGGGACACCTCCTCGTTTACGTCCCTCTCTCAGGGATATCCAACTGCAGCAGGTCTGTTTATCTACATTGTATTCCAGTTATAGTTGTCTTGCATGCCTGGTCGATTCTGCTGTTTGTTTACCTATACAGGTAAAGAAGGCCCTTTAGTCTAGAGTAACTACTTGATCTGTGATAATAGGCAACTGGAAATTGCTTGTGTTTCTAATAGGATTACTACAATCCTTGTCCCAAATAATTTGTCTATCTTCATCTTTAAATACATTCAACCACTTCATCTTTTACATGTAATTTCCTCGATGTTCTCTTTTGTATCTGGCTTAGCAACTTATTTCAAATTTCACTTTATTTGAGGTTTAGAACCCAATGCTCAAGTGAACTATTTGAGGATTTCCGAGGAATATGTACTGGCAACTGGTTTCTAGCTAATTATCTGTTTTAATATGTTGGTCAATTTATAACTGCACTTGAATTCAGAATCCCTAATCCATACATGCCTTTTGTTACTTACACAAGATTATATCTGCCTAATCTTTTTCTGTAGGGGAAGCAGCCATTGGCGCTCTCTCATAGTCCAAAGACAACAACTACTGGCTTCTCTGTGATGACTGGTCAAGGCTCACCATCAGAATCTAGTTGTCCGAGTCGCTGGTTCAGACCAGAAATTGAGACACCTTCATCTATACGTTCAATACAGATTGAGGAAAGAGCTATCAAGGACCTAAAACGGTTTTATAGCAATGTTAGAGTAGTTAAAAACCAGTCCTAAGAATGCCAATCAGCAAAGCCTAATCAGAAAAGGTTGTAAGAGTGCCAAGACAGTTAGATGTTCAATTCCTACTCTGCTCCCATTGTTCTGCTGGGTTTTTTTCCCGTAAATAGGTGTACAGTATGCCCTAATGTTTTGGATATCTCAACGATTAGTCGGCCGGTGTTCTTTTCACCCAATTTCAAATAAGGAGCCAATAAAGGGCAAATATATGTACGTTTGTCCATGTGTATTTCTTGGATTAGTGGAAGTCATACACGTCCATTGTTTTTCTTCATTTTTCCTACTCCTTCTGGGCGTGGGGATTAGGGGGATCAGGCTCTTGGTTGAGTTTATTTCCTTTTTTCTTGTTGGTAAAAGCATGCAGCCTTCAAATATTTACTTTATTCATTGATTTCTTGGAGATATTGGACAGTATAATCAAATTTACATTTTAATTGTCGAACTCCTTGAGAATGTCGCTACTAATTCCGGATTTCACATTAGTTTCACTTCAGAATTACGTTTTGAAGTGGTTGCTGAGCATGATAGAGTTCTGAAGAAGGGTAATCTGCAAGTAAAATACTCCCTCTATTCCATATTAACACACTTATTAAGAAAAGCAATTGAGGACATAATTTAAATTATACTTTACATTATTGTCCTTTCATAAATACCCTGGTGAATAGAATATCGAGAACTATAAGCTTCTACTAAAATTTGTTACCTCAATATGTCAACATCTAGAACACACAACTAGTTTTGGTAAGGAAGCACACCATTTCCCCCTTGTGAGAAAACCTCTACGGTCTTTTTAAGGACTACTTTTAGTTCAACTAAGGTTGGATCGTCATAGGGCTTCACTTTAAAATTCATCATAAGAGATGCTTCTGAACCATATTGAATAATAACTCCATTTGTTAAGTCCACCAAAGGAACCCCTAAACGAGCCAGCCTTTCAACATCACAAATTAGATCCTTTCTCCTCATCCTCAACATGAATGACATTGATAATCGACAACTTGCAAAGAGCATCTGTCACGACATTGACTTTACATGGATGGCATAAGATGCTTGTGTCATAGTCTTTTAACAACTGGAGCCATCTCCTCTGGCAAAGATTCAATTCCTTCTGATTGAACACATACTGAAGGCTCTTATGGTATGTAAACACATCCACGTTAACACCATAAAAATAATGTCTCCAGATCTTCAAGGAAAACACCATTGCTAGCAAATCAATTAAGGTCATTAGTTTGGTAACTTTTCTTATGAACTCTAAGTTGTTTGGAAGCGTAAGCTATGACCTTACCATGTTGCATCAACACATAGCCAAGGCCAATCCTGGAAGCATCATAATAAAACACAAACCCATCTAAACCCTCTAGTAAAGTCAAAACTAAGGCTAAAGTAAGTCGAATTTTAAACTCCTGAAATCTCTTCTGATAAGCTTCTAACCACTGAAATTTAACCATCTTCTAAGTCAGTTTAGAGAAAGGAGAAGCAATAGAGGAAAATCCCTCATCGAACCATCTTTATTAATGTAATGGCCCTCCAGGTCATTTCTGTGTTATTGCCTTCTTTTCGTCATTTAGAGCGTTCCTATAGCGACCCTAAGTCATTTATGACTTGCTGGGACTGATAGTTCGATCATATGATCGTTCGTTTTGAATTATGTGCAAGTTTATGTGTTTTGGAGCTTTTGAAACTTGAACGGTTAACTTTTATCAAAAGATTAGGAAAACAACCTCAGAATGCAATTCTGATGGTTTCATCAGCTCTAAAATATCGAGTTTGGTTTAGTAGAATCTTTCTTGTGGATCCCGAGGCTTCTAGGCTAATCTTGAGCCCCTTTGTGGAATTCAACTTCAATGGAGCTCGAGTGTGGAACCCACTTTTCATTGAGATGGCCCTAACTGAAAGTTTCGATGGTTCTGTTGAGTCTGAATTGCTTAATTTGGTGGGATAACATATTTTTTTTGTACGCACGAGGTTCCGAACGAATCTTGAGCACCTCATCGGGAAATTTTGCATTGGTCAAAACTAAGCCAACGGATGTGCATTAGCTGGTGTAGGCATAAATTTCCCTTCGCATTAACGAGTAGTAGGCAGGCTGCATTTTTGGAGGCCTAAGAAATTGGTCTCCACATCGCAGGGCCTTACCCGCGATTGTGAAGGGTAGGGTGATTTTCCTTCCATGATTGCGGTCTCCCGTCTATGTTCACGAAAACCTAGTTGAGTGTCTTTCCGCATTCATGGACCCCTTCTCTGCGTTCACATAGAGAAACTTCGTATGTAATAAGACAGACACGATTCAACGGTGTTAGAATATTTCCTTCTTCGATATCTTTAGCTATAAAAGTCCAAATCAGCTAATTTTAAGTCCTAGTTGTTGACACCCAATTTTGTCCCTCCTTTCTTATAATTCATTCAATTGAGCTTCTAAAATATTAACAAGTCAAATATTTTGTGTTTCACGACTATTTCTATTTATTACTATTGTTACCGTAATTATTTACTAGATACTATTACTTTAACTTTTATTATGATTATGATTTCACTATTTTTGGAATTATATTTTTTATTATCAACATTACTATTATCACTTTATTGTCGTCTTCTTTAAAATAGATTGTCGTTACTTTATTTCAAGTTTCTTACTTTTTAAACTTTTTACGTAATATATATTATACTAATTATTAAATTAGAAGCTCAAACAAATTAATTTAAAGAAAGAAAGAGGCCATGAAAATTTGTCCATTTTAAAGCTCATTTTACAAACTTAACACTTCAACAATAAAGCCCAAAACGCAGCCCACTCTGTCCAGGGAATCCAAATCATGTGACCCATTTAAAAATCATTTAGGTAATGTTTGGAAGGACACCCTGATAATTGGATTTGGTGTAATTAGTGTAATTACACTGTCTTGTCATGTTTGGAAGGACAGGTAATTACTTGGTCAGTAGATAATTGGTGTAATTGGCAGGGGGTAATTACACTCTACAATTCACAGGCAGATGTTGTGAATTGCTGGTAATTACATAGTCTAATTACCACCTGATTACTTTTTAATTTCTTTTTTCTATTTCTATTTTTATATTTTTGTTTTAATTTTTTTTACTTTTATTATTTTAAGTTCTTTTTTTATTTTTATTATTCTAAAAATTTGCAAAAGTTTATTTTTTATTTTATATTATTATATTTCATTTTCTTTTTGTTCTCAACCTTACTTTACGTGATTCTATGTAATTTTCTTGTATTATCTATTTCTTTATGCCATGCTTATTTTCTCATTAGCATAATTTTATTAGTATTCTAATTTTTAAATTAAAATAAAATTTATTGTTAAGTAAGGTTAGGGGTGTTCACGGTTTGGATAAAAACTGATCCAAACCGAAAAACCAAACCAAACCGATAAAATAAAATCGATTTTATTTCGGTTTGGTTTGGTTTGGTTTTAGATTTTTGAAAATCTATAGTATTTGGTTTGGTTATGATTTTATTCGAAAAAAATCGAAGAAATAACCAAAACGAACCGATGAATTATATACATATATTTTATTAATTTGCATACTTAATATATTGTTTTTATAAACAATTTTAAAGATCTTATACATATTTTCATTAAAATTTCTTTATAATTTACTTATTGAAAACAAAAATGCCCAAGATGAAACATTTATCTTATTGATTTCATGTATATGAGTGTCTATGACAATTCTTTATGGGACTGAAAATGTTATTGTCTCTTCCTTCTAGGCCAATATAGTGAATTTTAAAGCTTTATTGATAGTAAATTTAGTGATCGAAAGTTCAGTAATTTAAGTCATTCTAACTATTTTTCGTTTTGAATGGATTGTTGTCACTTTTTTCACATTTTAAATGAATTGTTTCTTTTATTTTTGTGTATGGTTAATAACCGAATAACCGAACCAAACCAAATCGAAACCGATAATCACCAAACCGATAAATGTATATTATATTTGGTTTGGTTTGGTTTTGATAATTTTAAAACCGATTAAGTTGGTTTGGTTTTGGTTTTGACCAATAACCGATTCAAACCAACCCGTGAACACCCCTAAGTAAGGTTATAGACTTACGTTTTCTCTATTAAGAAAAAATAAAAATAAATCATATTTATTGCTATGTTGAAATTTGTTATAAGAGTATTATGTTAAATTTTTTGTTTTGAATTTATAACCTATGTTATGTTTTCAGTTTCATTTGTTTTAGTAATATTGAATTTACATTGCACGTGATTTTTAATTAGACTTGATAGATTATATTTTTGTCAAACATTTAATAATTTATGACATTTTATTTATATATTATTCTTTTTATCAAACATGCATTTCACGATGTTCGTAGAAACTTCATACTTTTAGTTGTTACGATCAATTCAATTGAAATATATTAATTTGAAAAAATATAAATCAATTATTTTTTCATAATATTAGTTACAGAAAATATGTTTATTAATTAATATATTTTCAAAAAAGAATATATATCTTAAATATTTAATTTAATGTCATTTATAAAGTTTCTTATTTGTCTAGTATAAATTTTAAATAATTAATTTTTATTTTAAAATTTATTATAATCTTGTGATTGCAATTATGCATCCAAACAGAACATATGTAATTACACTGTGACATCCAAACACATGTGTAATTACAATGTAATTACACTGTGACAACCAAACAGATCAGTGTAATTACTAGAAAGTGTAATTACTAGGCTGATAATTATTACCCTAGTAAATACACCAATTTCAATTACCAAGTGGCTTTCCAAATTCCAAACAGACCCCTAGAAATCTTTCTTATCCTAAATGCACTAGAGTTGCTGGACGTTTCTCTCCTCTTTGAAGAAAAATGCCAAATTTCTTCAACAATGGCAGTGCTCTGAATGCCTGCCCATACCATTCTGGTAAACATATCGATCTTCACACCACAAATAGGTCAATATTCACGAAAATGGTATGCAACTTTTACCTTTGTTTTTAAATTTCGATTGTCTCCACTCCATCTTTTTCTACTCGGATCTGCCCAGATCACGTGAAGCTTGACCAAAGAGTAATGTTTAAATTTCAAGACACATCTTTCTCAACTCAAGATTCCGCCCAAAATACAAAGCTTAGGGCTTATAATCTCATCTATAAATGTTTCCCCTGTTTTGCCTTTGAAGGGGACGTTTTCTTTGGGTTAGCTAAAAGAATCATCCGACAAGCTTTCACTCACAAAAAGCAACACATTTATACATTTTAATATTGCTTACAAAGAATTTTCGTTTCTCCTCTTTGTTGCACTTGACTTTTTATGAAGAACGAAGATAGATTTGAGGCTGATAACGTCCCTAGTGTACTGCACTACAAAAGGTAAAGTTCAATCTTTTTGGTTTCTGACTATTTAATTAAGCATCCGTGGTTGTGTTAGAAAATAATGAGTTGGATATTTCTTTGTCCGTAGTTTCATTACCACGTGTTAATAAATTGTGTACTTCCGTGATATTATAATGTCTTATAGGGTCGTTTGAAAATCTGATCCTAATCATATGGATGGAGATATCATGTACTGCTATGTATCCTGCAAGATTGGAAACTTGAGTTGGATGGCCCTTACTTTTTTTTTTTGTCCAAAAATAATGATAAGTTGACTACTTTGGTTTGAATAGGATATGCTAATATGTAGATAATGTGTACTTACTATGACTAAAGATCTTGAACTATTATTTTGATATAATAAAAGTGTTTAGACATATATTTATGGAGCATGTTTTGTGTATGCTTAATTTGTGTCAAGTACGTGAAATATTTAGTTTGGCTTAGATGAGAATACAACATGTTGTTGGAGTGATTACTATAACTTTCGATTGACTATTATCTTCTTTTATATAGTATCAAGAATCAATTTTCCTCATCTAACTCTTTTCTCATGTTTATTTGGCATGAAAACCGGAGCCGGCGAGTCTAGTTTTGAAACTCAACGACACCGCTACAGCATAGAGCTTGCATATACCTCACATGGAATTGATCATATACATTTCTTTCACACTACATCTATTCGCTTTTCCTATTTTCAGAGACGTGTCCGGATAAAATGAGACATTAGAGTTAATTAGTTATCTAGCGCATTACTTGTCGTTATGCTTACTTATTTGTTTGTCTTGCTGTTAGAATTTGCACAAATCTGCTTGAATGTCTCATCAATTTACCTCTAGTTAGTAGCTTATTCATGTTTATAACATTTTTTTACTCCTAGATTTAATGACCTTAAATTTTTGATAATTTGTCAAATCTTTTGATTTGTGATTAAAAATCAGCTAACCTTTATTTTATTTAATGTATTAAATCAGATTTTTTTGGGGCTGATTTGCAATACTATTTTGGAAAAATTACAGAAATCCACCTTTTAGTTTACTTATTACCATTATCCCCTATAAGTTTTACAAATCTCCAAAATCCCTCATTTTCGCGCATCAGATTAATGTATCAACACTTATATTATTGTATCTCGCGCATCAGATTAATGTATTATGTATAAAATGTAATGTATCTACTTAACAATTAATGTATATCACGCATCAGATTAATGCATCAACGCTTATATTATTGTATCCGTTTGAAGAATTTTGTTAATTATAAACTTTTAAGAAATAAATTGTAATTTTGTCTTAAAAGTATGTGATTTATGTAATTTGCCTTACTATTTTTGTTTACAAAAGAATTTCTATTTTTGTTTACTATTTTTTTCTTTTCTTTTAAATATATAAATAACTAGACTATCTTGTACCTTAAAACTACTTTGGAGCCTATAACATATATATTACATTAGTATTCTACACCACTTTTGAAATCAAGTTATTAGTCTCAAAACTTTTTCGGTCTCGATCCGTCTAAAATAGAGTTTTGAATATGTGATTTTAAGTCAAGAAATGATTTTATTTTGGTCGCTTTTATTTCAAAATTTCTTGGTAATAACTTTGTTACCGTGGATCTGACAAAACAAGAAATAATTTGTTTAAACTTGAGTTTGTTCATGTAAGCTATTTTTAGACAAAAAAGTGTACTTTTGTTTTAAACTATTTTTATCCAAATATTCAATTTTCATTTTAATATTTTATTTTGACACTTAGCCTAATTAATTAATCAAGTTCGGTCGGTTAACCATTTTTAATGAATTTTAAAAGATGCATAACCCCTTCCCTTTAGATTAGTTGAACTCTTACATAGAATCTCATGTTTACTAGACCTTAAAATGGAGTTAACTTTAGACAATAACTTTAATCAATTTAGGTACCCTAATATACCGTAATAATTAGATGGTGATTTCTTAAGCTAGTTATTAATTTGGAAATCACCAAAATGTTGTACACTATTTTGACCTTGTTAAAATGGGGTATAACAACTTGACGACTTCATTGGGGACTTGTTAGGTTCTAACCATAACAGACTTAGTTTAATTAGGCTTTTATGTGCTTACTTTAATTAGGTTATTTGTCGTAAACTGTTTTTACATGCTATCGATTGTTTGTTTGCTTTGAATTATTTTCACATGATATAAATTATTAATTAGCTATAAATTATTCTTACATGCTATAAATTGTTTGTTTGCTATAAATGCTTATTTGTTATTACTTTTCTTAAGTGTCATTCCGTTCATATTTCTCCACTTCTTGGAAATTCACACTATCACACGTACACGCGAAGTGTATTTTGTGCACCCGTAAATTTTTTTCAAAATTCCAAATTTAGGAGAGTTGGCATATGAGCGGGGTGTCCGAATCTTTTTTCGTGTGACCGCGTAGCCCTCTCACTCGAGTAGTCCACTTGGAAACCTTGTGTCTAGCAAACCCACTCCTAGTTTACCTAGAGTAGCTAAACCAACACACTTTACAAGGAGCATACATCATTTCATGACCTAAGAGGCTTTATACCCTTGGTGTATTAAGTCCATTAGTCGACTTTACCTTAAATGTCTAAGTGGGTTTCCGACCCCAAGTGATGACCTATCATTATTTATGTGCATATTTGAGAAATTTTTATGCCTAAATATGGATCGTTTGTCTAATTAATTTAACTTTAGGGGCTGGTATAACTAACCTTCCTGTGACAGGTACGAAGAGTTGACGATGGAGTACAAAAAGTGGCGATATCATCAAAAGGAACCAAGAAGGATGGACCTAACAAAATCTCTTTTACTTTGTTTTAGTACTTTATGTTGTATTCATTCGACATGTAATAAAATAATTTCACTATTTTGTTCCTTATTCTTAAAAAATAATAATTTTGTTTAATTAATCAAGAGCAATGGGATGACATATTATGGCAAATATACTCCTCGAATCTACTTTAGGCCTATCTCTGGCACAAAGAGGTCACAAGCATAGTAGGACACATTTATATGTTATCTTTACAATATATTTGACTTTACTTGATGACTTGTTTACATGTTATTCTTACAACATATTTGACTCTACTTGATGACTTGCATGTTACATGATTTATTTGAATTATGTGAACATGACTTTACTTTTTCATTTAAAACTAACATTATTTGTGTTTTATTATTTTTGTTTCTATCTTCCTTTTTTTTCCAACCAAAGTTGATTCGTATTGACAATCGAGTTGGCCGACCATCCTTACTTCACAAGGTCCAAGTCATCGACATTACCTCGACGTAGTTGGGCTATTCAAGGAAAGAAAACCACGATGACTAATCCAACCTCGTTTGATCAAATTGGTCCAGGACATATCATGGTTCCTAATGGCTCTCCTAAGACTTTCGAAGATAGAACTACTATTCCATATGATGAACACATCTCCCGCTTGACTCAAGAGATTAAGGATCTACGTAGTGAACTAACTCGGGTTAGGGACTTCACTAATCTGTCCCCCAACACACTTTAAAGTCCACTTCCTGAGCCTAGAAGTACCGCACCAAACCCACCTCGTTTTCCATCACTTAATTCATCAGTTTCTGAAAACTTTCCTCCACAACAACCTTTGCATATCAACAATAACCTTCTTCCAACTACCCCCCGCAAATCCATCAAATTTGCCACCCATCTACACTCCTCCACAAAGTCAACCACCTACCTACACTACTTATTCTACTCCTTCTAATCCACCACCTGTCAACCAACAAAATCAACCTCCAACTTATACTCCTTATGTTTCTCTACCCACTAACACCTATCCACTACCTACAAGTACTCCCGTAAACCCATCAAACCCACCACCTCCAATCCAAAACACACCCATTGTCTAAACTTATCCATCTCAGCATATACAAGGGGCACATATTGCCAATCCTTATTCACAATAAGTTCCTCTAGTATACATGATAGAACTCAAGCCTTTACCAACCCAATATCGAATAAGTTTCAACCCGAGGTAGATCAATATAAGGAAATAGAGAAGGATATCAAGGCAAAGGCTGATGATGTGTTAGCTAGAGAGACTCGTGATCTTAAAGAAGCAATGAGAAACCTCTAAACTATTAGGGGAAACAAAAGCTTAGAATATGAGGATTTGTGTGTGCAACCCGACATTGACTTGCCTGTAGGATACAAACCACCAAAGTTTGATATATTCAATGGAATCGGTGACCCCCACACACATCTAAGGGCATATTATGACAAACTGGTAGGAGTGGGGAGAGATGAGAGGGTCACAATGAAGTTGTTCAAAAAGTTTATCTGGTGAAGCTCTTGCTTGGTACACACAACAAGATCTCCATAAATGGCATGATTGGAGTGATATGGCACAAAACTTTATGGATCGATTCAAGTTCAATACCGACATCACACCAGATAGGTTTTACCCGACTGAGTTAAAGAAGAAGTCAATTGAGACGTTTCGTGAGTACGATCTACGTTGGAGGTCAGAAGCTGCTAGAGTCCAACCACCGATGAGTGAAAGTGAAATGACTGCTACCTTTATTGATTGCCACGATAACAGTCTTTACTATGAGAAAATGATAACCATGATGGGACAAAAGTTCACATAAATTATTAGAATGGGAGAAATCTTGGAAGAAGCAATCAAATCAGGAAGAATCCAAGACTTTACAGCCTTGCAAGCTACAAGCAAAGCGATTCAATATGGTTCTATCAATGGGAACAAAAAGTAGAAAGAAGATGTATCTGATGTCATGATTGACCAATGATGCATGCCAAGTCAAGTTTATCCCTACCTAAATCAACCACATCAACCCATTTACCCTTACCAATTTGGTGAAGCCTCACAAACTCTCTACCATTCTCCATTAACTCCTTACCATGTATATAACACCCAGGCAAACTACTATCAACCTCGATCTCCTACTTACCATAAACCACATTCATACTAACCAGTCCAAGCTTCAACTTTTCAAAATAGACCATATGCTGCACCTAGAGCTCATCCAAATCATGAAATCAAAACCACTTGTAACTATATCAAAATAGTCGAACCATTGGATCAGTTGTTTGAGAGGTTGAAAACAACATGTATGATACAACCAATTGAAGGGAAAATTCCTAACCCTATTCCAAAATGGTTTGATGGTTCCAAGCGTTGTGCCTATCATTCTGGAGTTGTTGGACATAACACTGAGGATTGTTATGGTCTCAAAAACAAGATTGAAGCTTTGATTAAAGAATGAGCAATCAAACTTACTGGAACTCAGCCTAATGTCAAAAACAACCCTCTGCCTAAACATCGAAATGCTAATGTGAACATGATAACTATCGAGGAAGACTTGGAAGTGAAATGAAGTGTTATGTCCATTGGAAAGGTGGAAAAGGATACTTTATTAGCCTTTCATGCTTCTGCCATGACAACCCAAGAACAAGCATTGATAGAGGTTACTTCTACAACTGCTTACATGCTTCTCTACAACACTGAGACACCGACCATTTGTGGTGCTGAACCAGAGGAGACTTTGAAGAATTGGACTTGTACTCCGTTTCTGGTTCACTGGGGGTCTTGGTAGATTGAACAAGTAGTAACACTTTTGAAATAACACTATTTTAAAAATTGAGGCTTAAATCGTGCCTTAAAACTATATGTTGTTTTGCCTCATTTTTTGAAAGCTTAATTGCAAAATCTATGAATTTACTTATTAGTTTCAAATATTTATTTTATATATTAATTTTCAAATCTATCAACTTTATGATTATGACATAATGAAAAAATGAAAAAAGTTTGAAAGCCACGCAAGATTTTTGGAGGATAGGAAGATAACTCACAATCGGTCGAGGAACATGACAATGTCCAAGCATGAATGCAACTTCCACTTTTCATGTAAGTTACAAACTACATTCTAACCTGATTGCTTTGGTAGGATACGTAGGCAGCCCACATAGGGTTCAGTTTTACTACAGTAACATTTCTAAATTTCCTTATTTGTAATAGCAAAACTACGCCTGGCTCGATTCCCTTGACGGGATATGTAGGCCACCCACATACGGTTCAATCACATTAAGATAGAAATTTAAAATCCTTTTACTATTTATGTAATTTGAACTACACATGGCCTGATTTCCTTGGCAGGATATGTAGGCAACTCATATCGAGTTTGGCCCCTTTAATAAAAAATTTCAAATCATTTCTATGTACCTTGAACTACGTACTGACCTGATTCTCTTGGTGAGATATGTAGGCAAACTATATAAGGTTCGGTCTTACAATGACAGAAGTCTAGTATACTTCTCTGAAATCAACACTGGGTAGATTTTGGAAAACATGGGCAATGAATGATTGAATATTGTCAAGTTACATTGGATTTAAGCTACTCGAAAAGAAGAAAACATACAAAGGATGTTTCATTTTGTTTTAGAAGTGTCACAATCTAAGAATTGATAGAAACTATTTTTTTTTACAACTTATAAACATAGTTACATATTTTTCTGTATACTAACAAATGTCTCTTTCAGATGATAATCCTTATTTTACTTTTATTTTATAAAAAATATACTCTTTTTACTGTTCAACTACCAGGTCTCAAAATGAGATCACAAGGTCTGAACAAATAGGATGAACGGAGGACCAACAAAGTTAAGCTTTGAGTTAATGTGAATCAACACCCCTTCCCAACTAAGAATGTTTCTTTGAGTGCAGGAACAACAAAGATACAAAAAGTCACTATGGATTACATTAAAGTCATCATTTACCTCCAGGACCTTGCCTGAATAAGCCAAGTGACCCAACCTTTCACTTTATCTCTGACTTTATTTCTTTTACTTCATCATGACTTTATATTTTTACTAATGTCTTTACTTGAAATTTGCAGGAAAAATCCCCTTGATTTATTGAATAAGAATCAAGTCCATTACATGCTTCACTCAATCCTCCAAATTGAACATCAAGGCTTAAATATCGAAGATCTGAGTCGATGTTCAACTAATTACAATTATCAACATAAACAACAAACGAGCAACTTAAATTATTTTATTTTTTTACTTCATTAAGTACCTTTATAATTCGCTTTATCCCCCTTAACTACTTTATTATTGAATTTTATAGGAATCAACAATAAGCTTCCAAAGACAACTGAAGACATCACTCAGCCCCACAACTTTATTTCTCACTTACCTTTATTTTATTTTACTTTATCACTACTTTATTTATAATTTTACTCTACAATTTTATAATAAATGTCATCAAGCCTCGAAAACAATCGGAGGAATCACTTTATCAAGCCCTGCAGACAATTAGAGGCCTCATTACAACTAGTCCTTGCAGACAATCGGAGGACATTAGGCATGTCTGCCTTCAATAGGACATATTGAGTTTTTCCACCCTAAAATAGGACACACTTCGGGTTCATCCACCCTAAAATAGGACATGGGTTCATCCACCCTATAATAGGATATATCGGATTCGTCCACCCTAAAATAGGATACACGGGTTCGTCCACCTAAAATAAGACATGAATTTGTCCACCCTAAAATAGGACATGGGTCCATCCACCATAAAATAGGATACATGGGTTCGTCCACCCTAAAATAGGATAAGATGGGTTCATCCACCTTAAAATAAGATATACACACATTTGAGTTCATCCACCCTAAAAATAGGATACACACATCTTAAACTCATAATTTATGACGTCATTAACAATTTTACCTTTATTTTACACACACCATTTATCATTGGGACCCCAAAGACAACCGGAGGCCTCATTTATCATTTAAATCTCTGAAGATAACCGGAGACATTATCACATGATATGCATAAGCCAGACGACTACATTCTTACTTTATTCACTACTTTATCAATTACTGTAATCTACTTTACCTACTTTAACGACTTTACCTTAAACTTTACAGACATCATTTATCATCAAGTCTCTGAAATCAACAAGAGATGTCATTTGTCATTATATCTCCGAGGACAACCGGATACACCAATCGGTCATACAACCCTATCATCATAAGCCAGACGACTCCAACTCTCAATATGAAGTCTCTGTAGAAAATCAGAGACATATTTATTCATCAAGTCTCTAAAGACAACTAGAGACAACATTTGGCTACATGCCTTTCATAAGTCACACGACTTCATCTCATTCTCAAACATATATATTACCATTTTATTCATTTATACATTTTTACACTTTAGTTTTATCTCTCACTTTAATGACGATTTTAACACAAGTTTCAGAAAAACAGTCTAAAGCAACCAAAGACGCATCACAATGTGGAACTCTCTCTTAGCAGTGAACTGAGGCAAATTTGCTAAAGAGGAATATCAAACTCGCTAGCAAAGGTCAAGGATCTATTCTCGAACTCATTTCTTCCTACACATCATGAATACGTGAAATGTAGGTTATCCAATTCTTCTTTCATAAGCACTTCTACATCTCAACTCAATTGACTCTTTTGATGATACTTTGACACTAAAAATCCTTTAGTCTCACTATTCACAAACTCTTCCATACCTATATTTGTTGGTTGAGACAAAATTGGCTACTAAGGATCTGTTTGGCCATGCGATATGGTATCATGATATGAAATTAAAGTTTTGTTTGTACATGCGATATGAAATTTTTGTGTTGTATATTTTCTCATAAACATAAAAATCTCATAAGTTGTAAAACTATTAAAATATCCCCAATTGTTTATTCAATCTTATCAAATAAACAAAAATTTATAAAATCACATAGTAAATTATTACAAAGCTATTTGTTCTCCACTTAAGTAATTGTTTCATCTAACTTTAATTTAATAAAAAAAAATTGAATATAAATTGTAGTGTACTAGTCTTTAATATAATTCTCCCACATAGTGCGAACAATTTCCTCATGTTGAACTTGCATTTCTTGATCATGTGACCGAGAAGACGAACCAACATTGTTACTTTGAGCCATTTGTTGGTCAATATCATCCACAACTATATTTTCATGCTCTTAGACCATAAATATTTCATTAGTAGTTTGGTATTCTCGCAAATAATTATGTAACACTGCACAAGTTATGACAATTTTCACTTGTGTATCAATATCATAATGGTTCATGCCTTGTTTCAGTATTCTAAATCTATTTTCTCAAGCTCCAAAAGTTTGTTCAATCACATTGCGCAGAGATAAATGCCTATAATTAAACAGTTCTTTTGGGATTTTGAGGCTCTCTTTCACTTCCTCGGTAATCTTGCAAATGATAGCGTAGTCCTTTGTATGGAGTTAACAATCTTTTTGTGTTTCGAAAACCAGTATCAACAACATAATATTTATCTACCAACAAACATTTTATAAAGAATTACTAAAAGCATATGTGATGTAAATGAGACAGGTTTGTGTAAATAAATAATATTTATTCTAAGGATGTAATTTAAAGTTACCATATGGCGGAAATGGAAATTGTGACGTTGGTTCAACAAGTGCATTCTCAAGTACTTTACTATCATGTGCAGTACCTTCCCAACCAGCAACAACAAAGATAAATCGCACATCAAAATCACAAGCACATAAGACATTTTGTGATGTTCTTCCTTTGCGATTACAATATGCTTGTTGCACCGCTTTAGGAACCTCCCCTTCTATATATGTTCCATCAATCGCACCAACACAATCCTATCAAATAAAAATACATCAATATTAGTTTAGTGAACATAAAATAAATTGGAAGCATTATAGAATGCACTTCATAAAAATAATGTTTGTAAGAGTAATAAAAATAGTGCTTTCAAGACAATGCAAAATCATAAAATAAATATTATCTCTTTAAACAAAGTTGATAGAAAATATGTAACTAAATACTAATAACTTACACATAAAATATTAATGTGCACTTATTAAGGCCATAAAATAAATTTATTACTCAAAAATCGGTTGGTGTGAGCTAAAATGACTATATGTTGGTGAAAATAATAAATTTTATGTCGGTGAGAATAATAAATTTTAAAAAATAATGATGTGATTATAAATTTTATTTACATATGAAATAAATGGTTAGTAGATATAAATGTAGAGTTGTTTTAACAAAATATAAACTCGTGGATCAATTTTTATATTAAAATCACTACAAGAAAAAAGACTTTTAACGAGGGGAAATTCGGTCGCTAAAGGTATTATTCTGGTCATTATTGATATATAACGACCGGGGAAATTTGGTCGTCACCGATCGCTAAAAGCTCCGTTGTTAAAAGTTTACGACCGGATTACGAATCCGGCCGTTAAAAACCCTTTAACGACAACATGAAATCCAATCGTCATATTTTTTTAGTGACCAAAATTTCCTGTCGTTGATTGCAATTCCAGTCGTTAAATAGTTTAGATTACAACAACAAATATGTTCATTATAAGTTCTTTCAGCAACATAATGTTACCTTTGTTAATTGTTGCAAACATTTAATCAAAAGTCCAATTATCCTATTATTGTAAAGATATATAAAAACTAGATGAAAATGTTAAAAGGAATATTAATTAATTACAAATAACGAAATCATTACATGACCACAATTTTAACTATCAAAATTGTATGAAATTTGTTTTTTTTTATAACAAAGACGATCAGAATATCTGGCTGTATGAAATTTGTTCAACTCCTGAAAAAATATAAAAATCGTGTCCAAATGGAATCATCTTTAAATAACTTCTAACTAAGAAAATATAATATGTCTCTTGTTCTTCAACTGGTTCTTTAATATTTCCTGTTGATGATACTTGATCTGCACTGTCTTCCTCGATAGATTCTTCAAACTCCATATTCCTTATCAGCTAAAAGAACAAGTTCATGTTAGTTGCATCAAATCCAAGAAAAGAAAAATAAAGTAATAAAGAATTCTAAGGCAGTGAATAAGAATGAAAATGGGGATGGACAGAAGCTTGAGGCTAAGATCACAAAAGATGTTGACATGGAAAAGAAAAGGTTCACAAGGAAATGATAGCTAGGCAGAACATTAGCAAGAAGAAAAACGAGAAAAAAGGTACCTACGAAGAAAAGTGATGTTATTTTTTAGCCAACTATAACTCATATAAGAAACAAGTCTAGGACTGTAATATTAGAAGTTAATTCTTCCCAGTCTAAGGGTAAGGATGATACACATACATATTGATTAATTTAATCCCATTGATAAATAAAACAAGAACATACTTTCTCAATCTTTTGAAATTCACAGCAGAATTGGACATCACAAACACAATATATAGAAAACAAATGATGAACTTCTCCATAAAAAATCCGATATATAGGATTGTACTGAATTTCTGAATCTAAAAAGTAAAATTAGTTACCTTAGAAGTAATTTATCCAACGTTGAGGCATGTACCATAGAAAGTACCCCAATTCTGGATAGTAGGTGGTTTTGAGGTCGACCTTAGCAGTTAATAGCCATTTTTACTCGTTCTCATTAGATCTCGAAACGAAGCCTCTGCTCATAAATATATAATACTTGGAGGTGTTGCATAACTTGAGCACGATTCCTAAGCAATCAAATGAAAATAGATAAGCTGAGAACGGAGATTTTTAAAAAGGAATGTCTTCAATTTGATTTTTAGAGAAAATTTGACAACTATAGAACTTCATGGAGAGGGTATGTTATAGGGTTTCAAAGTGGCATTTCTTCACCTTTGGTGCATTGATTTTTGAGGATGTTCTTTACTGATAAAAATGTTCTAGGGTTATCATTTTTCCTAGGGTGGGGAGGAGCGGGATGGGCGCTCGGAGAGAGAATTTGAGTGAAAAAGGCAAACTGATTCATTAACCACACAAAAATATATATTTTTAACCACGGGATATTATTCTCTTGTAATAGACGAACTTAAATTTAACTTTTACCGACCAGGGTTTTTTTTGGTCGCTATAAATATACTTATAACGACGGGGTGTATGTCCTTCGTTAAGTAATGGTTGTTAAAATTATAATTTATTGTAGTGAATATCTCAAATCATGATATGGAATTCCCATATAGTTCTATATCATGATTTTTGGAGCGTATGAAATCACATATCATGATATGGAATCACACTACAAGAAAAAGGGTTATTAGGGACCAACATATTGTGACTAGATAAAAATCTGGTCTCTAAAGGCATACTTGTTTGGACCAGATTTTCTTTTGGTCCCTAATTCTCAATTTTGTGCTATCAAATGACGAAGAGACTAATTGTGGTCCTTAAAGTGATCAATAACTAGTCCTTAATGCTCAAGTTTTAGTGGGAGAGACACCGCTTAATTTTAATTCTTTTAAAAGAATGGTAGAAAAAAGAAATACTAAATTAGAAAAACTATAATAAAACAAAACCCATCCTCAAAACCTAACCCATCTATCAAAATCGCTAATTTCACTGGTGCTCATCGGAGCCTCACCATACGCCTTTGTCTAGCACTATTTCTTCTTCTACTCCTGCTTGTCGTCTTCTTAGACTTAAATGGAGTCAAAAGGTTCGATTAATACTCTACTATTACTTTTTCTTCTCTCTTCTTTCTGAAAAAGTTCATAGTTGGGTTTGAAATTAGGTAAAATCTGAAACTCTTTTTAGGAAAATTTGTGAAAATAAGAGATTCTCTTACTCAAGGAAGACCTAATGAAGGTTGTTTTTTGAATTTCACTCTGAGGTTTACTTGTCTTTTAGGTAGATTTTGAGCTATGCTCTAACAATCTTTTCTAATTTCTTTATGCTGTAATTTCTTTTGCAGTTATCAGTTCAAAGTTCCCCTTTAATTTGGTAATTTCTCTACTCGTTTTACTATTGTTTTGATATTTCAGGTGGGTGTAGTCATACTAGTGGATTTCTATATTGTAATTATTTTACAGTTCAACTGGGTATGGATAATATCTATGAAATTAAAGTCCTAATTATTGTATGTGCTCCATATGTTAAGGTTATGTTCTGTATGGTACTAAATGATTCGTTTCAGGTATAAATTATGGGATAGTGAATTGAGCAAGAACAGGGGAATTTCCTTCGAAGATGTAAAAATACAGTAATGGAAAAAGAGAGTCGGGTCAACTAGATGTTTCAAAATTAAGGAGTGTTTTCAAAAAATTACATTCTTCATGCAAAATACAATGCACGATTGAACGACGTAACTAGAATTGAATTTTGCTATTGAATCCTAATTTTGAGATGCTTTGTCTTTATTTGCAGATTCAAGTGAGCCAAACTTAATGTTTGATCAACTTTACTAGCAAAAATTACAACTTCACTTGGTAATAGTTAATTGGTTGACAAAATTTCTTCTTGAACCATATGGTATGCATTATTGAATTTGATGCAACATGTTTTTATAATGATTGACTAGGGTAGAAAACAAAGATTTCTAATTCTCTATATTTTCTTTAGAAGTTGATTGTGATTTTGCTTATCATATTTATTAGTTGTTAATCGAGATGATCACTCATTGAAGCTCAAAATGGATCATCGTTTTACGGTTAAACTCTTCACTTTGATTCTTCTCTTAATATTAAATTAGTTTCAACTGACTTATGAACCTACTTTATTTTTCTCAAATGAAGCTTACCCCATAGCGGAGAAGGTTCTTTTGCTTCAAATCTTCCAGGCAATCTTTAATAGAAGGTGACCTCTATATGTGTTCTCCCTCAATACTGACTTTGTGACATAAGTATAGGTAAAGTTTTCAATTAGAGTCTTTTCTAAGGATATAACTCCCTATAATCTTGGAATTCCAATTTTTCTTTCATGAATATTGCTTTCTTACCACTTATTATGTTTTTCTTTAGCATTTTGAATTTTTCCTTTTATATAACTCTCAATATGAAAGTCCATAGTAAAGGTATTGAACAAAGTTAGTATGATCTATACCTATCCAAAGAATATTTGAATGAATGTATGACTTATATGTTACAGTATGCATTTGGCAAGTTTGCATTTCCATGTATTCTAATCCTTAAAAATGCTTTTAAGTGAGTTATGACCTTAGTACAAATTGATATATTTTGATTTGTATAAGTTGTTTAGTGTTATGTTGTTCGGACTCTTCAATAATATTTATGAATGTGTGTTGAATACTTCAATAGTAGTGTATTTTTGGAAATATGATAGTAGTGCGGCAATATTTTTGGAGAATCGGAGCAATATAGATTTAGTAAATGAACTGTTTTTTTCCTTCACCTGTGTATTTCTTCCTTATGTAAATGTAAATGGAGACTTTTTATATTTTTCCTGCACTATACCTTGAAGACAGAATATGGGAAAGTTATTTATCCCTTTTTTGGTTGATATCTTATTGAAAACTAGTTTCTTCTTTTTAAATTGAAAGAAATTAATGATAACTATTTCTGAATTCTAATATAAAAGTGATATGATCCAATTTACTTTTACAAGTTTATATGAGTAAACCCTGAACATAGTTAGCATTATCTGTGTCCAAATTGATAGATTTTCTCTTATGACTATGAGATGGCTAGATGGGTGGTGAAGCAATGAACTTTAATGACATCTTTTCTTTAGTCATGATTTGAATATATGTATGGTCTGCAAATAATTTTTTAATGTATTTCTCAGCATCTAGGATGCAATCTTAATGAAAACTACTTCACCTGAACTTAACAATAATAATGATAAAAATATTCATCTCGACTTGATTTTGATAAAGAATCTACATTCATTTTAGTTTCTTTTGGTAATTCCTTTATAATTTCTTATTTTGCCCAATTGTGATTTGTTGATGACTTTGCTCTTTTCAAATAAATTCTTCTCAAGGAAGATAGTTGTTGTAGTTCTTAATTTAAGATTGATGTTAAATATAAACAAACTATTTTACATAAACAAATTTAAGACATACATGGTGAATAGTTTGAGGTTTTAGTAGATTGTGTATAATGCCCTTTGTCTTATGCTCTTATTTTTGTAATAATCTCGATATTATGCTCTCAAATTATTGATTATAAGGTTAATTATAACTTCACTCTATCTTTTAATTCAGGTTATTGAAGAGGCAAAGGAACAAGTGTTTTCTCCAAGTGTTTTAGTGAGTTTAATTACTATCACATGCCATGAATTTGCATTTTATGTTTATGTAATTTCTGCATTCACTAAATGCTATCATATATTTTGATTTTAGCAGGAGCTAATTGGAAAATTCTAAAATATATTTAATTTAACTACTTGAGGACTGTGAAAAAGTATATATTGTTACTGGACAATGTTTTATGCTACTCTGTATTTGAAAAAAAAATTATAATTGGATGATATATAAAAATGACATGCTTTGAAGAAGAAGAAAGTATGCATATCCAGGTTTTCCTCTACATTTATGTCATCTTTTAGATACTTAATCTGGTATTAATAATTTTCTAAAGTGATTTGTACTTTTTATATTTACAGGTTTTGATGAGTTTTTGTTACAAGACAAGATGGTGATTTTGAAGACTTCATCCAAGTAGAGAAATTGGTTATCATTTAGCAGGGAATTTAGGAAAAGAATAGATATTGCTAAGAGGTTGTGTAGACAATACCTTGATATATATGCATCCCATTTATACAGTTACAAAATTTACTTTCATAATATCTTTTTGTAATTAATTACCAATTTTTATATTTGTATATACGAGCGTGAATTTGTCGTTAATTTTGTGGATGTGCATGTAACTCTATAGTAATAATTATATAATTTTAAAGAATAAATAGGAGGAAACGAATTTCAAGGACTGGATTTTAGATCTTAAATGACTTTTTAGGACTGGTATAATCTGGTTACAAAAATATTTTAGGTGCTAATTAATCTTTGATTAGGGACCAGATTTATGGTCCCTAAAAGTGTTTTAGGGACAAGATATATTCCAGTCGCTAAAGTTCTTTAAAGACCGGCAATAAAATCTCGTCTCTAATAATCAATAGCGACGAACCTATAGGGACGGGTCGCGACCAGATTTTTCTGGTCTCTATTGACCTTTAGGGACCAGAATCACACTTTTAGGGACCATTTTTCCCTTCCCTAGTGGTCCATTTTCTTGTAGTGTCATGAGATGAAATCAACGTAAAATCACAGTCCAAACGCTGATTCCATCTCACAATACCATATCTTAATATGGTATCGCATGACCAAAACGCCTACTAAGTCAATTTCTTTGTCCAAAACTTCGGTCAAAGAGGTGCAAACTGTTGATACCCAATTTTGTTCCTCCTTTCTTATAATTCATTCAATTGAGCTTCTAAAATATTAACAAGTCAAATATTGTGTTTCATGACTATTTCTATTTATTACTATTGTTACCACAATTATTTACTAGATACTATTACATTAACTTTTATTATCATTATGATTTCACTATTTTTGAAATTATATTTTTTATTATCAACATTACTATTATCATTTTATTGTCGTCTTCTTTAAAACATGTTGTCGTTACTTTATTTCAAGTTTCTTACTTTCTAAACTTTTTACGTAATATATATTATACTAATTATTAAATTAGAAGCTCAAACAAATTAGTTTAAAAAAAGAAAGAGGCCATAAAAATTTGTCCATTTTACAAACTTAAAACATTTGAACAATAAAGCCCAAAATGCAGCCCAACTCTGTCCAGGGAATCCAAATCATGTGACCTATTTAAAAATCATTTAGAAACCCTTCTTATCCTGAATGCACTAGAGCTGATGAACGTTTCTCTCTTCCTCTTTGAAGAAAAATGCCAAATTTCTTCAACAATGGCAGTGCTCTGAATACCTGACCATACCATTCTGGTAAACATATCGATCTTCACACCACAAATAGGTCAATATTCACGAAAATGGTATGTAACTTTTATCTTTGGTTTTTAAATTTCGATTGTCTCCACTCCATCTTTTTCTGCTCGGATCTGCCCAGATCACGTGAAGCTTGACCAAAGAGTAACATTTAAATTTCAAAATACATCTTTCTCAACTCAAAATCCCGCCCAAAATACAAAGCTTAGTGTCACATCCCGCCACTTCACAATCAAATTTTGCAGTCGGATAGGGGCGGAAGAGTCTAGAGTTATAGAGAGGTTTATAGAGAACTCTAGAAGTCCTTAGAATTTTCAAGAAGACTTAGAAATCCCTAGGTCCTTCCTTAGAATTCTCTAGAATGCCTTAGATATTTTCTTAGAAAACCTTAGAAATTGCTAGAAAGTGTAGAAATTTCTAGAGAGGGACTAAAGTGTAAATAGTCTAGGGACTTGTAAAGTAATTTGAAAGTGCACTTTAGTCCCTAGGTGTTAAGTATAAATAGGGGTGCCCCTCATTTGCTAGGCACCAAGAAAGAAAGAAAGCAACCAAGCATTCAAGCAACTTGTAAAGCATTCTCCAAGCAATATAAAGCCTTCTTCCAAAATTCTCTAAGTCTTTCCTTTCATTCTCTTAGCGATCTTAATCGTAAAGGCTTACTTGAGCTTACAAGATCGTGAAATATTCGTGAGTAAGTTGTCAAGTGCCGCATGGAACATTAGTGAGAACTCTAAGTCCGTGACATTAGGGCTTAAAATCTCATCTATAAATATATCCCGTGTTTTGCCTTTGAAGGGGACGATTTTTTGGGTTAGCTAAAAGAATCATCCGACAAGCTTTCAGACTCACAAAATGCAACACATTTATACTTTTTAATATTGCTTACAAAGAATTTTCGTTTCTCCTCTTTGTTGCACTTGACTTTTTTTGAAGAACGAGGGTAGATTTGAGGCAGATGACGTACCTAGTACTGCACTACAAAAGGTAAAATTCATTCTTTTTGGTTTCTGACTATTTAATTAAGCATCCGTGGTTGTGTTAGAAAATAATGAGTTAGATATTTCTTTGTCCATAGTTATCTTACAACGTGTTAATAAATTTTGTGTAGTTCTGTGATAATATAATGTCTTTGAGGTTGTTTGAAAATCTGATTCTAATCACATGGATGGAGATATGTATCCAGCAACATTTGAAACTTGAGTTGGATGGCCCTTACTTTTTTTTCTTCCAAAAATAATGATAAATTGACTACTTTGAGATTAGTGAAAATTATTTTACAATTATGAATTTTGGGTCAGTTTCAAACGAATATAACTTTCAGCGCAGAATGTGTTAGGTGGCCAATGAGATATCAAATCGAAGGTCGTTGAGTCCACTTTCCAACACCATCGAGTTTGCTAAATTTTAAGTACGGATGAAGGAGCTATGCCCATTTGAGTACAGCCTGTCCAGTTAAGGAAATTCATCTGAATTAAGTAGGGCTATTTTGGTCTTTTCCTTACCCCAGTAGTTTTAAACGTTTTTTCACCCAAATAGGAATCAAAATTGATTGAGAAGTTCAAGCGTTCGTTCGAGTTTGAGAATTTTCGCCAAGAACTTGGCTCCTTACGAGGTATGTAAGTTTTCATAATGATGGGTTCGTTCACCCTCATGCCAATCATGAGTTTTCCTTTATGAATTCGTTCATGAGATTGAGTATATTGAGAATCTTGTTGAGTTCTCGAGGTTTTATTTCTTTATTCTTGAACATGGAGTTTTGTTGAGTTCTTGAGGTGACGGTCTTACATTTGAGGGTTGTTCTTAAGAAGTTTTGAGTGGGTTTTCATTTACTTTTGTCATGTTTGTGAATCGAAATGAGGTTGGGAGAAACCTTTCGATTCTAGATGAGTGAGGCCTTGAATTGAGCAAGAAAATTTGTCAAAATCTGGGTAGAGAGGTGGGGCGCTGCACAAACATAGCTCCCAAAATGCTTTCAGTAGTTTGGGGCCTGGCGTACCACGCCACTTGGTGCTCCCCAACTGCTGTTAAGTAGTTTTGGGGCTGGCGCCCCGCATCACTCAGTGCGCCAAGGTCGCTAGCTCCCCTAGCCTTCCGTCATTCTTTCCGTGTATGTTCCCTCGAATCGTACCTATGTTCTCTTCTTGATTACCACACTTAAAAGCTTCATTATTCCTTGAGAGATCCTACATATCCAAATCATAACTCTTGAATTCACATTTCAAATTCAAGTAAAGATTAAGAGTAAAGTTTGGGGAAGTCTTTTGAGTCATTTTTTAGAAGTCTTTTACAATCTTTTAACTTGTTTTAAGATTTGAGTAAATGAGTATAAGAATAAGAAGAGTTGAGTTTCATGTTTTAAAATGGGTATAAGGGAACTAAGTATTCCCAAGTGTAAACACTTTTACATTTAAAACGAGAGAAGACCATGATTTTCAAATGAGTTCATGAGGAATTTTGAGTATTATCTCTTTTAAGAGATTCTTTTGAGTAATTATCTCAAAATGAGGAAGAGTTCTATTTTAAACATATGAGAATGATTATATATTATTGTGAGTAGTATTGATCACTAATAAATGGATGAGTTCAGACAAATCAAAATACTCATAAACCATGTATGCCAACGTGAGTAAAGAATCATACTTTTTAGATGATTTCTTATTGCTTTTAAAGCATAGCTTAGTGGATACACTTAGTTGATGATTTCCTATACTTCGTCAAGATATATGACAGTTATGGCAGCGTGGGCGAGAAACTGTATCATCATATAGCTCACAGTGATGGTTGTCCGTTAGAGAACCTCGCAAATATGAGTAAAAAGTTTATTACTGTATTTTCACATACATTGAGTTATTATCTATTGTTTTAAAATATTTCTTTATAGTACATCTTTATTGTTGCATCTATATTGAATTTAGTTGAGTATCCTTGAGTTGAGTAGAATATCCTTGAATTGAGTTGAAATGAGGTGAGTATGCTCTTCCTTTTTACCAGTTCGAGCTTATATCTATGCTTTAGAGTTTCTCTTGCATGCTCGTACATTCAATGTACTGATGCAATTTGGTCTGCATCTTTCATGATACAAATATAGGTATTTAGGATCATCAATAAGTGCTCTATTGATACCACTAGCACTTCCAGATTTGCTTTGGTGACCTTCTTGCTTCTGAAGGATTTCCCATTTATCTTTCTGTTATGTTAGGATGTCGCGGGTCTTGTCCCGACTTCCATCGCAGTAATTTATAGGCTTTATTGACAGTAGTAGTTGAGGAGTCTGTTTCTCATTTCCCTTGTTGATGTTTTAAAGATTTTGAGTTGAACACTTATGTTCACATGAGTATATTGAGTTGAATAATTTGAATTACGATACCCTTATGAGTTGAATTTTGTTTTGAGATCTCTATTTCAATTGAGTAATTCTTTCACTGAGTAATGAGCCAACCAAGGGTTTGCTTGGGGATCAACAATGATTCTCGAGTGTCGACCACGCTCAGGGTGTAGGATTGAGGCGTGAAAATTAGCTTCTATACACTTCATTCACCTTTAAGAATTCCTATATGTTCAAATCACATTTAATTTACATTCCGAATTAAAGTGATTTTAAGAGGAAAGTTCAGCACGCCTTTTTGGGTCATTTTGAGGATTCTTTTGTGATCAACTATAGTTTTAAACTATGTTTTTGAGAAGTAAATATCTAAAATGAGAAGAGTTGTATTCATGTTTGAGAAATGATATAAGGGAACTAAGTATTCCCAAAAGTAATTTGTTTACATATAAAAAAGAGAAATTTTGATTTCTAAATGAGTTTATGAGTTCAGAGATATTTTAGAGTATTACCTCTTCTAAGAGGATATTTGAGTAATTACCTCAAACTGAGAAAGAGAATGTTTTAACATTGAACATGAGTATATATATATCTATTAGGAGTAGTATTGATCACCGATATGAGATGAGTTTAAACAACTCACATTCCTAATAAACCATGTAGCCAACATGAGTAAAAGATCATACTTTTTAGACGAATCCTTATTGCTTTTACACATAGCTTAGTGGACCCACATAAATGAGGTGTTCTATTGCCCGTCAAGTTATAGGACATTTTTGACAGTGTGGGCGAGACGTTGTATCATCACATAACTCATAGTGATGATTGTTGGTTAGAGAATCTCCCAAATAAAAGTAAAGAATAACTTATAGTATTTTTATGCATCTTGAGTTAACATTTTTGTTTTATAAAGCTTTAACTAATGCATCTCTTATTATTCCTTTTGTATTGGAGTTGAGTTGAGGTAAGTATGTTTTCTAGTCCTATTAGTTCAGTTGTCTATGCTTTCAGTTTCCCCTTACATGCTCGTACAATCAATGTACTGACGTCATTCGACCTGTATCTTTTTATGGTGCAGATACAAGTTGTTAGGGTCATCTACCGGTGCTGCATTGATACCACTTGCATTCTAGCTAGCTATGGTGAGCCTCTTTGCTTTCTGGAGGGCGTCACACTTAATTCCTGCTTTTTGTTAAGTTGTTGAGGATTCTATCCCGATATCTATATTAGTACCTAGAGTTTTCATAGATAGTTAGACGTTGACGAGTCTCTTGTTATTTCCCCATTCATGTTGAGGCGTTCTGAGATCTTTTGGGACAATTGATTTACAACTTCATAAGTATTTCCAGATGTTCGTTTGAGTTGAGTTTGATTTAGTCTTTGAGTTTAATTATTCAGTTGAAATTCCTAGTTCTATTTGAGTATGTCTTCTTATACGTAGTCAGCCAGGCCAAGGGTTCGTTTGGGGACCAACGATGATTCTCGAGTGCCGGTCACGTTCAGAGTGTAGGCGCGGGGAGTGACAAACTTGATATCAGAGCATAGAGTTCAAGAATTCTAGGATGTCTATGAAGTCGTGTTTGTAGAATCCTTTTTATGGATGTGAAACACACCATATCTATAGTTAGGATGCTACGACATTTAGGAAACATTTCACTTTCTTCTTAATCAATTTAATGCGATAAAGTTAAACTCCATTAAAATTTCTTTTAACTTGTGCTTACATGTATATTTTCAGATCATGCATCCACAAAGAGCTGCTCGAGGAAGTCCTACTAGGAGGAATGTGAATCCTCAAGGCCAAGAAATTCCTTATGCCCAGAAGTGCAACCCTCTCAAGGGGATGTCACTAGTGCTGAATTCAAGAATGTTATTGAGATGTTGACTCAGGTCGTAGAAAATCAGGTTACACAACAAAGAATAGGTTGTCAGGATGTGGCTAATACATCCAGAATCTGTGAGTTTCTGAGGATGAATCCACTAGAGTTTTCAGGGTCGAAGGCAAATCAAGATCCAGAGAACTTTGTGGATGAATTTCAAAAGGTGTTTGAGGTTAGGCGTGTTGTCGATATAAAGCGTGTGGAGTTAACTTCATATCATCTCAAAGGTGTGTCTAGAATATGGCATGACCAATGGAAGAAGAACAGGGAAGAGGGGGCACCACCTTTGAGTTGGGATGTGTTTGGAGAGGCTTTCTTGGGGTGTTTCTTTCCCTACGAGCTAAGCGAAGCAAATGTAAGAGAATTTCTGAATCTGAAACAAGAGTCTATGAGTGCGCAAGTGTACAGCCTCAAGTTCATTCAGCTATCCCATTATGTTCCAGAGATGGTGGTTGATATGAGGAGCAGAATGAGTTTGTTAGTGTCTAGGTTATCCTATTTGTCAAGTTAGGAAGGTAAGCCAACTATGTTGATAGGAGACATCGACATAGTCAGGCTTATGATCCATGTGTAGTAGGTTGAGGAGGACAAGCTGAAAGACATGGAAGAATTACGCAGTAAGAGGGCTAAGACAACAAATCATGAGTCCGGCCAGTAGATGACCAATAATGTGAATTGGTCCTCATTTCAACAAAGATCACTTGTACCTGCTCAATCGTCAACTAGTGCGCCTGAACTAAAGAACATGAATGATTTCATGAACTAGAACTCTCAGAATTTCAGAGCTCGACCTACTCAGTCTCAGGGTAGTGTGGCACAAGGGGCTAATTGGACCACCACATGTGCTAAGCGTGGTAGGAACCACCCAGGAGCGTGTTGTGATGGCTCCAATGGTTGCTTCAAGTGTGGTCCAATAGGTCACGTTATGAGAGAGTGCCATTAGAACAAACATGTTAATGGGGGCAATAGAGCCTAATCTTCTTCAGCGGCCCCGACAGATAAAACTGCTACGAGAGGAGTTACTTCAGAGACATCCAGAGGAGAAAACCGTATGTATGCTATAACTAGTCGCCAGGATCAGGAGAACTCACCAGATCTTCTTACTGGTATGCTTAAAGTTTTTACTTTTGATATGTATGCCATAATTGATCCAGATGCGAGTCTGTCTTCTGTGACTCTCTATGTAGCCATGTGGTTTGATACTAGTCCCCGGATGACTTCTTGATCCCTTCAGTGTTTCCACACTTGTAGGTGAGTCTATTCTAGCATAAAGATTTTATCGTGATTGTACCATCTCTTTCAATCACAAGTACACCATGGCAGACTTAATTGAGCTAGACATGGTGGACTTTGATGTTATTCTAGGTATGGACTGACTTAATGTTTGTTATGCCTCAGTTGATTTTAGGACTCGAGTAGTCAAGTTTCAGTTTTCTAATGAGCCAGTTTCAGAGTGGAGGAGTGGTTCAGCAGTGCCAAAGGGTCGTTTTATTTCATACCTTAAGGCTAGAAAGTTAGTCTCTAAGAGGTGCATCTATCACTTAGTCCGAGTTAATGACTCCAGTGTTGAGACACTTCTTATTCAATCAGTTCCAGTTGTGAGTGAGTTTCAGAGGTCTTTCCAAATGATCTTCCCGGAGTCACTGCTGAGAGATAAATAAACTTTGGCATACACATTCTTCTTGATACTCAACCTATCTCTATTCCACCATGTAGAATGGCTCCATCTGAGTTAAAAGAATAGTTGAGTGATCTTCTTTATAAGGGTTTCATCCAACCTAGTGTCTCACATTGGGGCACTCTCGTCTTATTCATGAAGAAGAAAGATGGTTCACTTTGAATGTGTATCGATTACCGCCAATTGAACAAGATCACCATAATGCATAAGTATCCCATTCCGATAATTGCTGACCTTTTTGACCAACTTCAGGGTGTCACTTGCTTTTCTTAGATAGACCTCAAATCTTTCTATCATTAGTTGAGAGTAAGAGAAAGTGACATCCCAAAAACAACATTCAATACTCGTTATGATCACTATGAGTTCCTTGTGATGTCTTTTGGCTTGACCTATGCTCCTATACGATTCATGGATCTTATGAACAAAATGTTTAAGTGATATCTTGACATGTTTCTTATCGTATTTATTGATGACATACTAATTTATTCGAGGAATGAGGAAGATCATGCTAATAATCTCAAAATAGTTCTCCAGACTTTCAAGGATTCAGAGTTATATGCCAAATTTTCTAAGTGTGAGTTCTGGATTGAGTTTGTGGTGTTCTTAGGCCATATTGTATCGGGTGAAGGGATTTGAGTTGACACTCAAAAGATTGAAGCAATGCAGAATTGGCCCAGACCCACATCTCCAACTGATATAAGGAGTTGCTTGAGGTTGGCTAGTTACAACAGAAGGTTCGTCGAGGGGTTTTCATCTACTTATTCCCCGTTGACTAAGGTGACTTAGAAAACAACTAAGTTTCAATGGCCTGAAGCTTGTGAGAAAAGCATTAAGGAATTGAAAACTCAGTTGACTACTGCCCTAGTGTTGACCCTACCGGAGGGTACAAAAGGCTTTGTTGTTTATTGTGACGTGTCCAGAATTTGACTTAGTTGTGTATTGATGTGGTGTGGTAAGGTTATATCTTATGCCGTCGGACAACATTGGATGCACGAGAAGAATTACCCAACTCATGATCTCGAGTTGGCAGCTGTAGTGGTTTTCTCAAAATATGGTGTCACTATCTGTATGGTGTTCATGTGGATGTTTTCACCGACCACAATAGTCTCTAGTATGTTTTCAGTCAGAAGGAGCTTAATCTCAGGCAAATGAGATGGTTAGAGTTGCTCAAGGACTACAACATAAGCATCATATATCACCCAGGTAAGGCTAATATTATTGTTGATGATTTAACAAGTTATCCATGGGAAGTATGGCTCATCATGTTGAGGAAGGCAAGAAAGAATTAGCTAAGGAAGTTTACATATTTGCCCGTATGTTAGATTCTAGTGAAGGTGGAGTTGTGGCGATGAATGGGACTGAATCATCACTAGTTTCTGAAGTGAAGGAGAAACAAGATAAATACCCTCTTTTACTTGAACTAAAGGAAAATGTTCATAAGCAAAACGTAATGGATTTTGAACAAGGGGGAGATGGTGTATTGAGATACCAAGAGAGATTATGTGTACCAAAGATGGATGAGCTCCAAGAGAGGATCATGGTAGAAGCTCATAGTTCCAAATTCGTTTCATCCTGGTTTAACAAAGATGGACCATGACTTGAGAGAAGTCTATTGGTGGAGCAGTATAAAGAGGTGCATTGCAAAGTTCGTTACTAAGTGCCCAAATTACCAACAAGTTAATGTAGAACACCAAAGGCTCGGTGGTATGGCTCAGAACATAGCTTTTTTGTAATATAAGTGAGAGATGATTAATATGAACTTCATTATTGGATTGTCGTGACCTCGTAGATAGCATGATTGGATTTGAGTGATTTTAGATCGAATGACTAAGTCAGCCCATTTCTTGTTGGTAAAGACCACAAATTCATCACAAGATTATGTAAAATTTTACATTCAAGAGATAGTTCGACTTCGTGGTGTTCTTGTTTCTATCATCTCAGATAGGGTGCACACTTCACCGCTCAATTTTGGCAGTCTTTCCAGAAAGGTTTGGGTTCAAAAGTGAACCTTAGTACTGCTTTTCATCCTCAGATAGATCGCCAAGCCGATCGCACAATTCAGACCCTAGAGGATATGTTGAGGGCCTGAGTTGTGGATTTCAAAGGTAATTGGGATGACCACTTGTCTCTCATAGATTTTTCTTACAATAATAGTCATCACTCTAGTATTCAAATGGCTCATTATGAGGCTCTTTATGGGCAAAGATGTAGATTTTTGATTTGATAGTTTGAGGTTGGTGAAGCTGAGTTGATAGGGCCGGACTTGGTTCATCAAGCCATGGAGAAAGTGAAGATTATTCAGGGAAGGTTGAAAACAACGCAAAGTCGTCGAAATCCTATACTGATGTTAGGAGAGACTTAGACTTTGAGATTGATGATTCGGTCTACTTGAAGGTTTAACCCTTGAAAGTGTTATGTGATTTAGTAAGAAGGGGAAACTTAGTCCCCGGTACATTGGTCCTTACAGGATATCCAAGAAAGTTGGCAATGTAGCTTATATGTTGAAGCTACCGTCACAGTTAGCAGCAGTCCATCCGGTATTTCACATATTCATGCTAAAGAAGTGTTTGGGCGATCTTTCACTTATTTTACCATCAAGAATATTGGTATCAAGGATATCCTATCGTATGAGGATATGCCAGTTCAAATTCTTGATCGTCATGTTCGCAAGTTGAGAACCAATGAAGTTGCATCGGTCAAGGTCTTGTGGATGAATCAATTTGTTGAGGAAGCTACTTGGGAGGCTAAGGAGGATATGAAGAAGATATACCCTCATCTCTTTCCTTCAGAAGCAATTCCAGACCAAGGTACTAACTCTTTGTAAAATACTCTTTAAGTTGATATGTTGAGTTATGCTAATTGCATATTGTGTGCTTGAGTTAGGTTGTTAATTGCTTCCCACCCCTGGTCTTCTTAGTTTTTTATCATTCGAGGAAGAATGTTCCCAAGGGGGAGATATTGTAACACCTTAGATTTCAAGAAGAACTAAAGAGAAATTTGTACAAGTCCCCATCAGGTTTTAGTTTTGGGTCAACTTCAAACGAACATATCTTTTAGCACATAAAGAGTTAAGTGGGCCATGAACTACAAAATTGAAGGTCTTTTAGTCCTCTTTTCAACGCCGCCAAGTTTTCTAAATTTCGAGCTCAAAGTAAAAATTTATGCTCGTTTGATTGAAGCCTCTCTATTTAGGCATCTCATTCGTTTTATGAAAGAGTATTTTGGTCTTTTCCATTTCCCACTAGGCTTAGCACGTTTTCCCTCACCCAATTAAGGGTCTAATCAGATTTTAAACCACTCTTTGTCGTTCCTAAACACATAGAAAATTAGAGCGAGGTTTCAAGAGGAGAAAAAGGCTAGGTTTCAATCATTCTTTCAAGAACTGAGGATTTTGCCAAGAACATTATTTTTTCCAGGTATGTAAGGCTTCTCATAGTGATGAAATAGTTCGTCCTCACGCCATACATATGAAATTATCAATGAAATTGTGTATTCAAAGAGTTCTTGAGTAGTTTCATGATTTTTGGTTCAATTCTTAAACAATGGAGGTTCGGAATTCTTTCATGTCGTGATTTTGGAAGAATTTCTATTTCCCAAGAGGTTTGTATGGAACCCCTTATGTATTCGTGTTGGGTTTGTGAATGATTAAGAGTTTAAGAGGAATTACTCGATTATAAACTAGTTTGGACCCTAGAATTGAACTTAAAAATTTGTTAGATTTTCAGGTAGGGGTGTGGGGCGGCACTCTAGGAAGGTGTTGGACCTGGTGTTCAGTAGTTTTAGGCCTGACGCCCCATGCCAACAGTGCGCCACAAACCACTGAAGTAGTTTGAGGCTTGGCGCCAGAGTCACCTTTACTTTTTCCTTCTGTGCTTCGTTCCAGACGTATTCCATTGAGTCGTGACTATGTTCTCTCCTTAGTATTAGCATCTATAAACTCCATTCACCTTTGAAAATTCCTACATGTTCAATCACATGTCTTAATTTACATTCCAAATTAAAGTGAGTTTAAGAGGAAACTCCAACATGTCTTTTTGAGTCATTTTGAGGATTATTTTATGATCAACTATAGTTTTAAACTAAGTTTTTGAGAAAGCAAATATGAGAAATGAGAAGAGTTGTATTTATTTTTGAGAAATGATATACAGGAGCTAAGTATTCCCAAAAGTAATACGTTTACACATATAAGAGAAAAACTTTGATTTCTAAATGAGTTTATGAGTTTAGAGACGTTTCAGAGTATTACCTCTTTTAAGAGGATCTTTTGAGTAATTACGTCAAATTGAGAAAGATAATGTTTTAACAATGAGCATGAATATATATATCTATTGCGAGTAGTATTGAGCCTCGATTTGGGGTTGAACTTAGAAAACTCATATTCCTCATAAACCATGTAGCCAACATGGGTAAAGGATCGTACTTTTTAGAGGACTCTTTAATGCTTTTAAGCATAGCTTAGTGAATCAACTTAGTTGATGTGTTTTATACCCGACAAGGTATAAGAGAGTTCTGGCCGCGTGGGCGAGCCGCTGTATCATCACATAGCTCAAAGTGATGGTTGTCAATTAGAGAATCTCCCAAATAAGAGTAAAGAATAACTTGTAGTATTTTTATGCATCGAGTTAACATTTTATAAAGCTTTCAATAAAGCATCTCTTATTATTGCTTTTGTATTGGAACTGAGTTGATGTGAGTGTTTTATAGTCCTATTACTTCAGTTGTCTATGCTTTCAATTTTCCCTTACATGCTCGTACATTCAATGTATTGACGTCATTCGACCTACATGTTTTTATGATACAGATACAGATGCTCAGGATTATCAACCGACTCTTCGTGCATTCAAGCTATCTTTGGTGAGCCTCCTTGCTTTCTAGAGGGTTTCACACTTCTTTCCTGTTTTTTGTTATGTTATCGAGGGTTCTTTCCCGACATCTATTTTTGTACTTAGAGTTTTCATAGATAGTTAGATGTTGATGAGTCTCTTGTTATTTCCCCATTCTCGTTGAGGTCTTCAAAGATGTTCTGAGTTAATAGAGTTTGTTTTATAAGTATTTCCAAATGTTCATTTGAGTTGAGTTTTATTTAGTCTCTGAGTTTAATAATGTAGTTGAAATTTCTATTTCTATTTGAGTAAGTCTTCCGCTAAATAGTCAGCTAGGCCAATGATTTGCTTGTGGACCAGCAATGGTTCTTGAGTGTCGGCAACGTCCAGGGTGTAGGCTCGGGATGTGACAAAAATCTATTTTCCTTAGCTTGATACTTTAGTAGAAGGCTTGTCTCAACAAAACTTTGTTGGTATTACTACGCAAAGATAAAATTAGTTTTACGTACTACCTTTAGATTAAAAATAAATTCACAACTTATAAAATTTTCAATTATTACATAGAAGGACAATTTCATATAACGTTTTTCCTAAAAACTAAAAAATTATATAATCCAATCAAGATAAACCAATAAAATGATCAGGTTATAACAATATTGTGAGTCAAATAATTTAAACGATCAAGTTTAATATTATAGGATATAAGGTTGAGAAATTGATTCGTTACATGCTAATGTATATAGAGACGAGAAAACCAAATTTATAAATATTATGCATATTAAAACAAGTCTTTTCAGTACTTTCAACATTAAATTAGTTAAATTAGTTGCACCGGACTTGCCTAGTGCGGGTTACCTCTCCTATGTGGTTTGCGAGCTATTGCATAGGAGCAGAGATTTTAACCTGTGTGCATCCACATGATAGCGACTGCGGGTTTCCCTTGTTATAAAAATAAATTAGTTGAATTTGATCAGTCAAACATTAGGTATATGAAATTCAAATAGAATAGAAAATGAAAAATAATGACAAAGAGTTAATTGCATTCTTAAAGTGATCATTATTTATTATTAGTATTTTAGTTACATTTTTGTACAATAGCAGGATGAACTTGGTGTATGCTAGTTAAATCAATTAATATGGCGTCTCAAATTTTCTAATGTTTTGGATAATAAGGAAAACTTTAATTGTGTATCATTGAAATATTGAATAAGGAATATGGTTTGAAGAAGAATATGGCAAGTTTAACTGCCGGAAGCTAAAAGTGAAGGAAAAAAATACATGACATAAATTATTGAACTTGTAAATAAAAAGTTTATAGAATTTGTATACGTCCAAAGGTGGATGAAAGGTTATATAATTAAACTTAATAGAGAATTAAATTTCTTATAAAAGAATAAAATGACCAATCTACTTTTAAAGGACATTTTAGTAATTCAACATTTGACTTAGACTCTTCTCACTTATAGTAATATTAGTTCTCAGACACGTGCTTTGTGTGTCTTAAGCAAATAGTACACTAATAACTTGGAAGAAGCTTTAACAAAGATACCACTGCACTCCGTTCCAGCACACTCTACAAGAGAACAAATGTAAAAGAAATCAGAAATGGGGTTATAAGAAACATCCTTCTGTTAGCATGAATATTAAAGTACGGAAAGTGGAAAACACATACTCTTGTTAGCTGAGGAAGAAGGACACAGGGAGAAGAACTCAATGTAAAACACGAGGAAGCCGATGACTGTTCTACCAATGAGGGAACATTTTTTCAGGTGTTTCAGGGGAAGGCGGTAATGGCGAGAAGCTAGACTAGGAAACCCTAGACGACATGACATGTTTATAGAGAGAGGATATGGGCTATGTCTTTTCTATTTCTATTTCTTTTTATTTTTGGTTTGTGTTTGTCTTTTCAGATATATGTAGTAGGCCCATATGAGTTTGTACCGATCTGATTTTTCATCAATAAATTCCTGAAATTCAACTTTAAGAAAAAATCACTAATAGAAATGAATAACAAAAAGTTTAAAGTGAAATAATACAAGCTGAATATTCAAACGACTTCTTTTGTTGAATGACAAATGATTATATATTGTCTAAATCTATAAAAAAATCAAGCAACAATAATTAGTTAGGTAGTTAAAGTGTAGAATGAGTTACATTTTTAGGTACAAACATATAGATTCATCTAAAAGCTCTTAAAGCTTATATAGAAGCAAGGATCCTTGAAAGTTATTTTTGAGGTTCTTCGGCGTAGAGATTAACCCATTATGATTATTTGACAAAGACAAAGAAACACAATAAAAATGTACTCTTTTCTAGAAGTAAATTGGCACAGGCCAATTTTGAGACATACTTGGATTACATAATGTCACAAATTATATATATATATATATATATTGCAAAATATGTTTCCAAAGATAATATGATCTATACATAGTAGCATAATATCCTACATTGTTCTTAAAAAATACACGCAAAACAATATACATTTTCATCAACATTCATAGAAAACAATCAAATAAAATAAATATACCTTTGTAAAAATCTTCAACTTGTCTCGATTATTTCTTCTAATGAGGAGCAATAGGAAGGGGTTATATGTATAGTAGATTGATTGTTTAATTTATAATAAGTTGAATAGTGTGAAAAATTTAAGATAACTAATTACATAAGATGATTCTTTATCTAATTAAATTGTTAACTGAAATAACATTCAATGTAGAAATTAATATATATATATATATTTTAATGGTATTATTATAGTAACTCAATTTTATAGGGTTATTTTGGTATTTCAACTTTCAACTTTTTTTGTATCCACTTATAATATATATAAAATAATATGACGATATATGATATGATATATGTAGATGATATGTGTGTGCATGTAACGAAAATAAAAAGTGACACACGAGTTATTGAGTGTCTTGAAAAGAGGTGGAAATGAGAATTTGAGTGATTGGTTCATGATTTAAACGCGGCCGAATAATTTAAGTTTTTTTCCCTCAATTCACTTCTTCCTATCTGCTCTAGATGCCTCAAGTTTGGTTCAATGGGGATTTAGAAATTACAATAATGGGAATGAGTATGAAGAAGTGAGTATTTGATGGTGGTTTGGTTTTAACTAAAAAAATCAACCCGAGATCAAATCAACCCGACATTATATATGTAATTTTAAAATTTTATTTTATACATAAAATATTTACTTTGATATAATTTTAAAATATTTCTTATACTATTTCCTAATTTTTATCTTTTAATATATTATTTCAAGTTTAAAACTTGGAATTCGGAATGGTCCAATAAAGATTATAGTTCATAGATGTTGATAATTATAATAAAACTTAAATAAAAATCAAATTAATACTAATGCAAAAAGAATATCAATTCAACACTAAGAATGACAATAATATTGAATATTTGTTCTTTAGTTTTACATTGGTTTAGACAATTAAAATACATAATCTAATTTTAATTTTCCTTAAATATTTAATAATGTAACTAATACTTATTAAACTTATTTTAAAATGATTTAGTACTTTTAAATTATGATCATTTTCATTATGACTTTGCAATATTTATTTTATATGATGATTTGATTATTGTTTTTTATTGAATATTTTAGTGTCATCAGTACTCATTTCATATTTTGTGTTATTTTCTTAAGAATCCACCTTAGATAATTGTATTTGGTTGGACTAAAGAAATATTTGGAGCAAACTTTACCGAAAAAATCCAAAAATCTGAAAAAATCCGAGGTTTATTAATTTGATTTGATTTATAAATTTAAAATTTTTACACAAATAGTTTGGTTTGATAATTGAAAAACCCGAACCAACCCGGCATGTACACCCCCTAGAAGATAGGGTAAAAATCGGTGGAAATAACTCAAATGCAACAAGCAATGTTACTGGTGTTGATCAAAAAGGTTAGAAGAAATGGCTTCCGCCCTCAGATTTCATATGGAAGCCCTTTCTTCTTGCCTTTCTGATCCAAACCAGTAAAAATACTAGTTGCGTTTGAGCTATTTCCACCATTTTTAACACTTTCATCAACCATGCTAGTGTTTTCAACAAAATCATCAGAAACATAATCCAACGCAAGACCCATCAACACTTACTTCTTCATATTGACCTAATATTGTATTTTCCAAACCCCCATTGAACCAAACTCAGTAGTTGTTTGAGGCATCTGAAACAAATAGGAACCAGTGAACAAAGTGAATGAAATCAACTTTTTCGGCCCCATTTGATTTTGAGATTTAAATCATGAGATTCACCATTCAAATTTATATTCCCACACATGTTCAAAACAATAAAGCTTGTGTATCAACAAAGGACCTTTGATTGTTATCACAGAGGAACATTTGTTGTTCTCCAAAGTGGAGGACATGATTATAGAGAGAAACATAGAATGCAATTAAGGAGTGGACAATTAAGGAACAAAAGAAGTTTTATAGTTGGTGTGAGAATATTTGGTGTGAGATATTACATGATAAAATTTAGAAATTTTATAAATAAGTTTCTATATATATTTATTTCCTTAGATATAATTACAAGTCAAAAATAAATCAAACCTACCAATCTTAAAAACTTAGATACATGTATCTGGCACTAGAAATATGTATCCGGGATACCAGATAAGGTAACCTACCAAGAGAAAGATTGGTGAGTGAGATTTGTCTATGTATCCCAGATACATGCGAATCCACATGTATACAATGTATCTAAAACAAATTACATTTAATTTTGACCTCATGTGTCTGAGATACATCTATCTGGATATATCTGGACACTCCAGATACATGTATCCGAAATCCAAAATCTAGTAAGATTTGTAATATTAGGGTTAATACCTTAGATGGTCACTCAACTATCCAGTCTTTCCTCAGAAAGTCACTCACATGGTGACTTTTTAGTGAAAATTAAAAGTTGAGCGACTTTCTGAGGCAAAAGTGGATAGTTGAGTGACCATCTGAGGTATTAACCCTGTAATATTACAAACTAGCATGTATTTAAATTATTAGCTTGTAAGCAAGTGGGATTTCTGTAAGCTACCCAAAAATTGAAAACAACCTCAAAATACACACTTTGTCATTATTGCTAATCAAAGCTTGCGGGACATTTGTGTAGATTATGAGCCACTAAGAGCCATATCCTGATTTTCATTCCTACAGATAGGAAAATAAAACCATGCTATCATTGCTATGTGGACAGCATCAATTAAAACATGGGTGAAGAAAATATATCGGCTTGGAGGATCTATGCACTTCTTTGAAACAAAGCAAACGAAAAACTCAGTAAAAATAATATAAACCTTAAATTTGTTCCCTTATTGTTCTCCCTATGCCTTCATTTTGCTAACAAAACTTGTTCCTTAGCTAGCTACTTTCTAATCTATCATATTAAATAATCATGATAGGTTTAGTTTTTTACTCATTATATTAGTTTTACATGATTGCTTCGTGATTGAACTTCATACTATGTAACTTCTTGCTTTAATTTTTCTATTTATTTTAATCATTTTTATTGTATAGAGTGATCCTTCTATGATATATATTGTGTTTGCATTTAAGTCGGGCCTAAAAGCATTTCCTGACATTTAAAAGAAAATTTCATCTAAGTCTTTATAATGCTTGGTTATATATTGTGTTTGCATTTAAGTCGGGACTAAAAGCATTTCCTGACATTTAAAAGAAAATTTCATTTAAGTCTTTATAATGCTTGGTTAGAAGCGGTATTAAAAGTAATTCAAGTAACTTGACATAACCGATAAAAATACACTAAAAGTTTGTGTAACACCTCGAAAATTCCTTAGACTAGATTAGACCTTAGAATCAGAAAAGAACTTAAATGTTGCAGAAGAGGGCTAGTACGGACCTATTCACGGACCGTGAAAGAAGACACATATTGTGAAGGGATATATGACTGAACTCAGTATTTGGAATTTCTAGATGTAAGTTTCATGGATGGGTTTACGGACAGTGAAAGCTTTCATGGGTCGTGTACTGGTCAGTGAAGCAGACCTCCAAGGACTCGTGAACCTTGTCTTTCACAGACACTTATATGGAACGTGGAAGGTTGTACAATTCGTAGATGATTCCGTGGTAGTGACCCTCAAGATTGAAGGAGCTCACCGCTGGCAAATTCAACCATTTCCCCAGCTTGAATCTCGTTCAATCCATAAACACGTGCAATCCCATTGACCGTCTTGCTTAGGAAAGACACATCTCCGCTCAGACAAGATCCTTAGCTGATCCTTTCTGATGTTTTACGGACACCTTTACGATCCATGTTGTACAGACTGTATAGTAGTTCGAGAAGATGGTTTCGGCAGTTTTAAGTCAAGGTTATTTCAGTCTTCTCCCACTGTTTTAATTCATATACTATTCCCTTTTTGGCCTATTCTAAGAGGAAAAAACTGAATCCTAAATACCCTAACATTCCAATTCACTCTCATTTTACCAAATCCAATTTTCTTCTCTCTCACGTTTTCTCCCAAGACAAGATCAAGGGTTTCAACCTTTAAGTCTCTTCTTCCCAATTCCAGTTAGGGTTCCAATCAGGGTATGTGGGAACTTAATCAATGGTTTCTTCTTCACCTATTGAGTTCCAAAGAAGCTCTAATTAATTTCTTCAAGCTATGAACTCTCATGTCTAGGGTTTCATGATTTCTTCTAGGTTCTTATTGAATTTTGATTTCTTCTTCATGATTAATCTTATTAAGCATGAATTGATTATAATTCAATATTTTCAAATGATATTTTCATGAACCCAAAGCATGCTAGTATTTTTATGACCATAATTATGTTATTTTCACATGCATGTCTCAGATTATTAGATTTTCATAAATTATGATGCTTCCGATTGAAGTTTATCTCAGTATATGATTATCATTATTTAGATGCTTTCAGATAATGTATCTTTCGGATTATCTATAATTATCATGATTTAGGAGCTACTCAATATTCTATTAAATTTTTAATATGATTCAGTATTATTAGATTATTACTGTTTTCAGATTTATGCATGTTTTGTTGAAAGTATACTTAGCAGCAAGTGGACTCTTGAGATGAAGGTTTTCATTTATTGTCTGTGGACCTTTTTTAGCAATGTCAGAAGCCCTAGAACTATGTGTCACCATAGGATTTGTCTCAAATAAACATTATCTAGTGGATCTTCGTTAGTTGTGCTCATCCAGATTTATAAATACTATGCATATTAAAACAATAGTCTTTTCAGTGCTTTCAACATCAAATTAGTTGAATTTGATCGGTCAAACGTCTATTATATGAAATTCAAATAGAGTAGAAAATGAAAAATAATGACAAAGAGTTAATTGCATTCTTAAAGTGATCATTATTTATTATTAGTAATTTAGTTACGTTTTTGTACAATTAGCAGGATGAACAACTTAGTGTATGCTAATTAAATTAATTAATATGGAGTCTCAATTTTTCTATTGTTTTGGGTAATAACGTAAACTTTAATGTGTATCACTGAAATGTTGAATAAGGTATATGGTTTGAAGAAGAATATGATAAGTTTAACTGCCAGAAGCTAAAAGTGAAGAAAATAAATACATGATATAAAATATTAAAGGGATAATTGTACATAATAGAAAACTATTAATTCAAATTAAATGCTATAAATATACTTTGATTTAACTGTACCTTATAGCAAACTATTGCTATTTTCGCCACTCTCCCTAGTGGAATCTCGCTCGCCACTCTCGTTTGGTGGCAGCCTCGCTTGCCTCTCTCGCTTTTATACAAACACAAATGTATAAAATGCGTTTGTGTTTGTATAAAGCGAGAGGAAATTGTATATATACATATATTTTCGTTCCCCTCTCTTCCCTCTGCCAAATCTCGCTCGCCACCCTCGCGTCTCTCGCTTATACAAACAGAAACGAAATGTATAAATTGCGCTTATGTTTGTATTAAGCGAGAGAATATTGTATATACACATGCAAATACATATATCTTCGTCTTATACACTTATAATTATACAATACAAATATTTCTCTGCCCAGTTTTCTTTTGCCTTTCTATCTTTCTCGTTTTATACATACACAGATTATACAATTGATCTTTTGTATACAACTGCTTTCTTTTGTATATATATAGCGAATTATACAACTATTTTCTTTGTATATGTATAGCGAATTATATAACTGTTTTTTTTTGTATATGTATAGCGAATTATACATATATATGTTTGCTATGGAGCGCAATTATTCAAACTTTGCTATAACATGCAAATATGAATTTTGTGTTTGCTATATGTGAAAGTTGCTCAATATTAAAGTGGTACATAAAAAATTTATAAAATTTGTAGAGGTCCGTAGATGAAAGGTCTATTAAATTAAACTTAATAGAGAATTAATTTTCTTATAAAAGAATGAAATGATCAATCTACTTTTACAGGTCATTTTAGTAATTCAACGTTTGACTTAGACTATTCCTACTTATAGTAATACTAGTTCTGAGACACGTGCTTGCATGTGTGTCTTAAGCAAATAGTACACTCATAACCTGGAAGAAGCTTTAACAAAGATACCACTGCACTCACATTCCAGCACCCACTGCAAGAGAACAAATGCAAAAGAAATCAGAAATGGGGTTATAAGAAGCATCTTTCTGTTAGCATGAAGATTAAAGTAGGGAAAGTGAAAAACACTTACTCTTGTTAGTTGAGGAAGAAGGACATAAGGAGAAGAACTCAATGTAAAACATGAGGAAGCTGATGACTGTTCTACCAGTAAGGGAACATTTTCTGAGGTGTTTCAGGGGAAGGAGGTAAAGGCGAGAAGCTAGATTAGGAAACCCTAGATGACAGGACATGTTTATAGAGAGAGGATATGGACTACGTCTGGAATGGGCTATGTCTTTTCTATTTCTATTTCTTTTTATTTTCGGTTTGTGTTTGTCTTTTTAGATATGGGTAGTAGGCCCATATGAGTTTGTACCAATCTTATTTTTCATCAATAAATTCCTGAAAAATCATCTTAAAAAAACACTAATAGAAATGAATAACAAAAAGTTTAAAGTAAAATAATACAAGCTGAAATTCATGAACAATTTGAATATTCAAACGACTTCTTTTGTTGAATGACAAATGATTATATATTGTCTAAATCTATAAAAAATCAAGCAACAATAATTAGTTAGCTAGTAATTAAAGTGTAGAGTGGATTACATTTTGTAATTATAAGGTACAGACATATAGATTCATTTGTAACCTCTGAAAGCTTATATAGAAGCAAGGATTCTGAAAATTATTTTTGAGGCTCCTCGTCGTAGAGATTAACCCATTAAAATTATTTGACAAAGACAAAGAAACACAATAAAAAAGTACTCTTTTGTAGAAGTAAATTGGCACAGGCCAATTTTGAGATGTACTTGGATTACATAATGTCACAAATTATATATATATATTTCTATATATAGTAAAACCTCTATATATTAATATAGGTGGGACCATGAAATTTTATTATTTTATAGGGATATTATTTAATCGATAAATTAATATTTATTAATTTAAAGATTGGTTTGAGATTTAATGAAGGTTAATTTTTATTATATCAAAATCATTGTATCTTACTAATTTATGTATCATATTTATTGATTTCACATAAAAAATGTTATACATAAAGTACAACGAAACATCAAAATCATTGCATCTTACTAATTTATGTATCATATTTATTGAATTATCACTATCGTGCAAACAAAAGAGCATGGATGACAAGTGTGCTTTTTGATGAATATATTCTTTGGTTTGACCACAAAATGCATGGTAGACGAGTTTTACTAATGGTAGATAATTGTCCAGCCCATAATATAAATATTGAAGGACTGCAAAATGTTGAATTGTTTTTCTTGCCACCGAACATGACATCCAAAATTCAACCTTATGATGCTGGGAAATTAAGTGCTTTCAAGATTCATTACCGTAAAGATTTTATCGTAGGATGTTATAAGGCTATGAAGTGGGATAAACTGATCCAACAAAGATTAATGTTTTGGATGCTATCAATTTTGCAATCCCTTCTTGGAGAACAAATGTTATTCAAGAGACAATATCATATTGTTTTCGACACTTTAAAATTCGTTCGGAGGATGCAATCTCAGAGAATTTGAATGAACCCACTTGTGAAAACATCATTCATTAACTTGAGGTCATGATTAATGATCTCGATTACCACAATAAAATGGATGTCAATAACCTGTTGGATTATTCGAGTGAAAGTGATACATGTTTAGAGGTCCAGAGCTTAAAAGAAATTGTGGATACCATCGAAAAAAGTGATGTTGATGATGAAGTTGAAGATGATACATACTATACCTTTGGAACAAGTTACGCGTAAGGAAACACTTATCGCATCTAGAACTCTTCACAATTTTATGGTGCAGTTCAAAAAGACAACACCGAAGCTCTTGGATGCAATAAGAAAAGATAGCGATGAGATTCAACTAGATTTAAATTTTAAGAAAAAACAGAACACAATAGATTCATATTTCACTAAATTGTCTTAGATATATTCGTACTTTTAAAGAATTTTTAATTTATGATATTAATGGGACCATATATTCATATAGGGGTCTTCTAGAAATATATTATCTTATTATCTTATCGAAATTAGTGAATTTTTCCATTGGCCCAAGTCGGAACCAGAGGAAAATATTACTTTAGAGAGATTATTAATTTACCGGGTATCAATTTATAAAGGTTTTAATATATATATATATATATATTTTGCGAAAGATGTTTCCAAACATAATATGGTGTACACATAGTAGCATAATATACTACACTACCTAATAGTTCTTAAAAAAATACACGCAAAACAATATATATTTTCATGAACATTCATAGAAAACAATCAAATAAAATAAATATACCTTTGTAGAAATCTTCAACTTGTCTCTATTATTTCTTCTAATGAGGAGCAATAGGAAGGGGTTATATATATAGTAGATTGATTGTTTAATACATAATAAGTTGAATAGTGAGAAAAGTTTAAGATAACTAATTAAGTAAGATGATTCGCTGTCTAATTAAATTGGTAACGGAAGAAAATCAAAAGTTTTTCAGTTTTTCTTTCATTTGTTAACCAATAAATACAATAACTGAAATAACATTCAATGTAGAAATTAATGTACAATATATATATATATATATATATATATATATTAATGGTATTATTGTATTAGCTCAACTTTATAGGGTTATTTTTGTATTTCAACTTTTAACATTTTTTGTACCCACTTATAGTAATATATATAAAATAATATGATGATATGATAAAATATGATATGATATATGTTGATGATATGTGTGTGCACACGTAAGGAAAAGAAAAAGTGACACACGAGTTATTGAGTATCTTGAAAAGAGGTGGGAATGATAATTTGAGTGATGGGTTTCATGATTTAAACGCACCCGAATAATTTAAGTTTTTTCCCTCAATTCACTTCTTCCTAACTGCTCCAGATGCCTCAAGTTTGGTTCAATGGGGATTCGAAAATTACAATATTGGGAATGAGTATGAAGAAGTTAGTGTTTGATGGAAGTAACATTAAATTATGACTCCGATGATTTTGTTGAAAAAACTAACAAGATTGAGGATAGGATCAAAATCGGTGGAAATAACTCAAATGCAACAAGCAATGTTACTGGTGTTGATCAAAAAGGGAAGAAGAAATGGCTTCTGCCATCAGAATTCATATGGAAGCTCTTTCTTCTTGCCTTTCTGACCCACACCAGTAAACATACTAGTTGCATTTGAGCTATTTCCACAATTTTTAACACTATCATCAACCCTGCTAGGGTTTTTAACAAAATCATCAGAAACACAATTCAACGCAGGACCCATCAACACTTACTTCTTCATACTGACCTAATATTGTATTTTCGAAACCCCCATTGAACCAAACTCAATAGTTGTTTGAGGCATCTGAAGAAAATAGGAAACAGTGAACTAAGTGAAAGAACTCAAATTTTACGGCCCAATTTGATTTTGAGATTTAATTCATGAGATCCACCATTCAAATTTCTATTCCCACCCATGTTCAAAACAATAAAGCTTGGGTATCAACAAAGGACCTTTGATTGTTATCATAGAGGAACATTTGTTGTTCTCCAAAGTGGAGGACATGATTATAGAGAGAAACAGAGAATGCAATTAAAGGGGTAGAAAATTAAGGAACAAAAGAAGAGGTTTTATAATTCGTGTGAGATATTTTTTACATGACAAAATTTAGAAATTTTATAAATAACTTTCTATATATATTGATTTCCTTAGATCTGATCACAAGTAAAAAATAAATCAAATCTACCAATCTTAAAAACATAGATACATGTATCTGGCATGTATTTTGTATTAGATACATGTATTTGACATGTATCTGGCACTAGAAACATGTATCCGGAATACCAGATACCCTACCAAGAAAGAGAGTGGTGAGCGAGATTTGTCTATGTATCCAGATACATGCGAATCCACTTGTATACAATATATCTAAAACAAATCACTTATTATTTTGACCTCACGTATCCGAGATACATGTCTCTGGACGTATCTGGACACTCCAATACATGTATCCAAAGTCCAAAATTTAGTAAGATTTGTAATATTACAAACTAGCATGTATCTAAATAATTAGCTTGTAAGCAAGTGGGATTTCCGCAAGCTACCCAAAAATTGAAAACAACCTCAAAATACGCACTTTGCCATTCTTGTTGATCAAAGCTTGCAGGACATTTGTGTAGATTATGAGTCTTTAAGAGCCATATCCTGATTTTCATTCTACAGATTGGAAAATACAAACATGCTACAATTGCTACGTGGACAGACTCAATTAAAACCACTACTAAAAAAATTTCAAAAAACGACGGCCAAAAGCGACGGACTGCGTCTCTTTTTTGGTCAAAATTGACGGAAAAGCGACGCAGTCACTTCCGTCGCTTTTCAAAAAGCTACGGACTGCGTCGCTAAAAAAGTTACGGACTGCGTCGCTTTTAGAGACAGACTGCGTCTCTTTTAGCTACAGACTGAGTCGCTTTTCGACTATTTTTTTTTTTGAATCTTTTTTAAAAAGCGACGGAGTCCGTCGCTTTATTTTAATTTTCATTTTTTTTTAATTTCTACAGGGCGACGCAGTCCGTCGCTTTTCTGGAAATTTATTTTTTGAAAATCCCAGAAAAGCGACGGATAAAAGGACACTGTCCGTCGCTTTTCTGGAAATTCTATTTTTAAAAACCCAAAAAAGCGATGGAAAAATCCACGTTGTCCGTCGCTTTTATGGAATTTTTAAAAAAAAACCTAAAAAAGCGACAGAAAAAACCATGCTGTCCGTCGCTTTTCTGGGTTTTTAAAAAAATTAAAACTCAAAAAAGCGACGGACTAAACCACGTTGTCCGTCGCTTTTTCTACAATATTTTTGCCAGTAGCAGTACTCAGCTTCTGCTGCCCACTTGCAAATTCAATTCAATTCAATTCTACACTAGTCAACCCAATCAAACACACACAATTATAAATAGTCTAAACAAAACATAAAATAACAAACTTAAAATAACATTCAAAAGTATTTAAATCCTAAATTAAAGACTTATAAAGTCTTTTAAAATTCGTTTTAAAATTTCAAAAAGTTCATAAATGTCCAGAGATCTAAAGTAGAGAGTGAGATCTACATAATCATCCTTATCACTCTCGTCGTCGGTGTCATCGGGAGCCGAAGTAGTAGGTCGATGAGCGAGGTTCATCACTTGTTCTTTGATTTGCTGAACGGTCTCACTCATGCTTTGTTGTTCAGCTACTCTTTTCCGCTCCGACTCTGCTAGTGCCGCTGTAAGTTTAGTTATTTGATCCAACATAGCAGCAATCTGAACACCGTCAAGTGCCTCAGCTTGACGTGACGATCCAATACCTTCTAAGCCTGACTGAAGGCGTCTAACATCGTTGCGAGAGCCTAGACCATAACATCTACCCTTGTGTGTCCCCCCTACCAATTTTTCTTTCCAAATCTGAGTGGACAGTTCAGGTGTCAATTGAACCGAACTATCTAGATTCTCAGCAACGTACTTATTAAAGTCATTCTGCATATTAAATATAAATATTGACATCAATATATATACATATCATAAATATATTCAGTATTGATATATATTTTTCATATTAAATAACTTACAAAAGTTCGTTCTGCCCTTTCCTCCACCCACACATCCGGATCTGACTCATTTTCTTTCTTCCTGACATGAGTCTTTTTGAAAACCTCTGGTTCAATGGGAGTGCGTCCCAATTCTTTTTCCTATAAATAAAAACTGAAATTTATAACGATATATATGTATTAACTAATTATTTATTTAAAAGTTTGAATTAGAACTTACCATCTCTCGTGCAATTGTTCCAACCGTCTTTGCACCTCCGGTGTGCAACGAGCCACCTTTAAGACTGCCTCTAGCCATTTTGGCTTAATCTGATATTGCCTTAAACTTGTCTGTTTTCCAATACTGACCCAATTCAGCAAAAACATGAGGCAACATCCAACTGGGACGTTCACCACTATCCCGAACGCTCTTTAGCCAGTTAGACAGTCTGGTGGATGCCTTCCTCTCAAATGTGGTCCCAATGACCAAATTGTACCTCGACTCCCAAGTACACATAGTCTGAAAAAAATTGAATAACGTTAATTAAATCGATAGTAAAAAAAAGTAAAGTATACTAAACTTAACTAAAAAATATATACCTTAAAGTTATTAAACATCGCCTGGCGTATACTGTTTGGAATCTCGCTCCAAGAGTGATAAGCTTGTGTATAGAGTTTTCTAACACACTCTTTTAAATCCTGGGCAGCATCTTTTGCAAGATGCCACCTGCAAAACACATAATAAATATATTAGTTCATGAATAATATATTAAAGTATAAGAAATAAATAAAATAAAGTAACAAATAGATAACAAAACAAACTTACGATGATCCATCCGGCTCAATCATGACTCTACCAAGTCTGTCCTTCTGGCCAGGAGCTAGAGCAGACATCGTATCATGTGGTGTAGCACTAGGTCCAGCTGTAGACGAGGGTGATACATCAGGATACACAAAACGTTGAGTCAATGGAGGCGTACCGGCCATAGCATCTGAATGCTCGCTACTAGAATCTCCAAGCCTCATGGCAGATAACTGAGGAGATGTACCTGTGGGAGATGGAGTACCTGCCGATAAGGGTCGTGCTCGACGAATAGCCTGTAAAGGTAGGTCCTCGTAGCGTCGTGAAGGCAATGCCTGTGAAGTAGATGAAGCACTGACTGGTCGACGATAATTAGGATAATATTGCCGAGGATCCGCCGTACCAAACGGAACAGCAAATAAATGAGTATTATGGCTGATGCGCTCTGGCGCAGAAGAAATAGATCTTGCAATATCATCAGGATCTATCGGTCTCCTAGACTTCTTCTGTTTAGCCTGTTTAGTCTGGCCAACTCCAAGATGCTTGCGATATCTATCACCGTCACCGCCTGATGACATCTGTATGCAAATTTACATGTATAATATATATAAAAATCATAAATTAAATAAAATTAGTAAAATACACTTACATATGTACTAGCTAGCTTTCATTCTACACTATTCCTCCTCGCTTGTTTCAATTCCATCATTCTCCCATTCTTCCTCCTCAGTTGTTTCATTTTCATTATCGTCCCATTCTTCATCATCAAATGATTCATTTTCCTCATTCTCAGATATTTCTTCCTCAACATTCAATATCTCATCATCAGATACTTCTTCTAATAGGTGTTGAGGATGTTGTAGTGTGGTTTCCAATTCAACATCAACTTGTTGTTGAACAATTGCAACATCATTTTGATACGCCACATCTAAGACATTGTCAATTTCAATTCTTCCCACAGGCTTACTTTTTATAACAACCCACCAATCAGCTTTGTCTCTACGCAATGGATATGAAGCGTAATACACTTGTTTAGCATGTTGTGCAATAATAAAAGGATCATAACTTCTGTATTTCCTGGTGTGCTTAACTTCAATTATATTATATTGATGGTCCACCTTTGTGCCTCTATGTGATGGGTCAAATCACTCACACCGAAACAATACAATCTTCTTATTAGGCCAACCTGAATACCTCACTTCAATAATCTCTTGAATGACACCATAATATTCAATAGTTTGACCAGTACCATCAACATCACCTTGTATATAGACACCGCTATTATTTGTTTTCTTGTTCCTAGATACCTCTTCAGTTTGAAACTTAAAACCATTGACACAATATTTATTCATTGCCAGTACTTCAGATTGAGGTCCAAGGGCAACTTCTTTCACTAATTGCAAATGTTGGACACTTGAGTATTCATCATAAACCTACGCGATTGTTATTTCAAGTAATATAATTTAGTATAACATGAATATATTATTAAATACTTAGTGATTGCACACTTACATAGTTCCTCAGCCATTTGGAAAATTCTGTATAGATGGCTTCATTACCCTATGTGTTTACGAACAAGCTGATCATTTTACATTCAAGTATTTAGTTAGTTAATGATCACTTATTAGTATGTAATTTAATAACATATTTTTAACACTTACTTGACATATGATTGAATCTCTGGACAATTAAGCAAAATATGTGTCATAGCTGATTGCATTTCCATATCAGTGAAGCCTCGCTTTCTACGCTTTTTAGATCCTCGACCATTTTGATTAAAAATTGATATTGGTGGAAATAAATGATCAATATCGCCTTCATCATTGCGATTGGGCCTGTTTCTCCTACATGGCACATCATGACCAAAGTAATAAGAATAAAAATCACATGTTTCTCTCCCAATATGACCTTGAACAAATGATCCTTCGATCCTTCCCCTTTGCTTAATCGTTTGCTTCGAACTACCAATTTTTCTGCATGCATATATGTATCTATATGTTAATATATAAAAGACTTGGCGAATATATATAACTTAGTGAATATTTCAAATGGATACCTCTCAAATGGATACATCCATCTTGTTTGAATCAGACCTCCGAGGCGGGCCTCTTGTACAAGGTGAATTGGAAGATGCTCTATCACATCAAAAAAATCAGATGGAAATATCTTCAACTTAGTAGTAGTGACAAGAATATTTTCCTCCATCCTATCTAAACTACTCTCCAACAACTTTCCAGAACACAAATCTTTAAAAAAAAGACTTATCTCTGTGATTGGTTTCCATATCCTTTCGGGTAGATGGCTAAAAGCAATAGGAATTAAAGTTTCCATGAACACATGACAATCATGACTTTTCATACCTATCAATTTTCCTTCATTCATATTTGCCCGCTTTCCTAAATTCGAAGCATAGCCCTCTGGCATCCTCAAATTTTTAACCCACTCAATAATTTCACGTTTCTCATCCAATGTGAATGAAAAGCTGGCTTTGGGCTTAACTATTTTACCATTCTGTAATTCCTGCAGTCATAACTCTTTTCTCCTACAATACTCCTTTATGTCCATTCTAGCTTTTGGATTGTCTTTTGTCTTACCCTTAACATCCATCACTGTGTTAAACAAATTGTCAAAGTAATTTTTTTCAATATGCATCACATCTAGATTATGTCATAGCAGATTGTCCTTCCAATACGGCAACTCCCAAAATATGCTTTGTTTGGTCCAATTATGTTCAACACCATATCCAGGAAGTCTAGAAGGTGAAGCTTCTGTAACTTTAGGTAATTGAGAAATTCTCTCCCAAATTTGATGCCCTCTGAGTAATGGAGGTGGGGGGTCACTTTCAACCTTATTTTTCCTAAATGCATTTTTCATCTTTCTAAACTCATGGTCCATTGGCAAGAACTGGCGATGACAATCAAACCATGTATTTTTTCTGCCATGCTTTAAAGTGAATGCCTTACTATTTTCCATGCAATACGGACATGCTAGCTTTCCAGCTGTCATCCAACCAGACAACATCCCGTATGCAGGAAAATCATTAATAGTCCACATTAAAGAAGCACGCATGATAAATTTCTGCTTAGTTGATATATCATAAGTCAAAACGCCTTCAAACCACAATTGTTTGAGCTCATCTATCAATGGTTGTAGATAGACATCAGTCAAACTTTTTGGATTCCGGGGACCTGGAATAACACAACTTAGAAAGATGTAGGGACTGTTCATGCACATTTCAGGAGAAAGATTATACGGAGTAAGAAATACCGGCCAACATGAATAAGGCGAAGCATTATTAGAGAATGGTGTGAAGCCATCTGAACACAACCCCAATCTAACATTTCTTGGTTCACTAGCAAAATCAGGATATACATTATGAAATGCTTCCATGCTTCACCATCAGATGGATGAGACAAGACACCCGGCGGCCTTCTATATTCACGATGCCATCTCATATATGGGGCAGACCTCATCGATGCATACAACCTCTTTAATCTAGGAATGAGAGGTAGATAATGCATCGCCTGAACTGGGACCATCTTTCCAGCCGGAGTCCTCTTATAACGAGTATGTCCACAAAACTTACAATTTTCTAATTCACTATCAGTCTTGTAAAACAACATGCATCCATTAACACAACAATGAATTCTATCATACGTCAATCCTAACTTGGACACCAAACGCTTTGCCTGATAGAAGTTCTTTGGTATGTTAAACTCCGGATTAACTAGTTCACCCAAAAGATCAACCATTGAGTCCATAGCAGCATTAGGAACATTCCAATCTGATTTAATATTCATTAATCTAACCGCAACTGACAAGGCAGAATGCGGACTCCCTTCACATAGTGGACGACTAGACTCTTCTAATTGATCATAAAAGTGTCTTGCTTCTTCATTAGGAGCTTCATCAAAATATTGTTCCGGTTCCATCCCACCTTGAACCCCGAAAGCATCATTAATCATTTCATGAACTCTATCATGTTCAACCCTATCATGTTCAACTCTAACTTGTTCAACCCTAATTTGGCCATGTGGTGCAACCATATTATATACATCAACAGGCATCGAATTATAAAAGATACCATCCAATCCATCACTTTCTCCATGATCACTCCATACAAAATATCTAGGCTTAAATCCATTACAGTACAAATGAATCATAACTCTATCTGAATTGAAAAATTTTAAGCACTTACATACACTACAAGGACACCTAACCAATCCATTAATCTTGAAAATGTCAAGTGTCATTGTATGTTCAATAAAATTTCTAACACCGTCAATAAACTTAGGTTTCAAACCAGCACCAGTTTCATAATGCATATTATACATCCACAAACGATGATCCATCTACAAAAATATAGATACTCAATTATATTATAAATAAAATTTAATAATAATTTTACTAGTAGTAGTCCTAAAACTAGTTTAGTATTGACTAAATCACATTAATTAATTTAACTTATTTAAACAACTTTAACTAGTTTAGTTTTGACTTAATACAACACTAAATCCACCAACTAAACCACATTAATTAATTTAACTTATTTAAGCAACTTTGACTATTGAACTAGTTTAGTTTTGACTTAATACAACACTAAATCCACCAACTAAATCACATTAATTAATTTAACTTATTTAAACAACTTTAATTCTTTAACTAGTTTAGTTTTGACTTAATACAACACTAAATCCACCAACTAAATCACATTAATTAATTTAACTTATTTAAACAACTTTAACTCTTTAACTAGTTTAGTTTTGACTTAATACAACACTAAATCCACCAACTAAATCACATTAATTAATTTAACTTATTTAAACAACTTTAACTCTTTAACTAGTTTAGTTTTGACTTAATACAACACTAAATCCACCAACTAAATCACATTAATTAATTTAACTTATTTAAACAACTTTAACTCTTTAACTAGTTTAGTTTTGACTTAATACAACACTAAATCCACCAACTAAACCACATTAATTAATTTAACTTATTTAAACAACTTAACAACTTTAACTAGTTTAGCTTTGACTTAATACAACACGAAATCCACCAACTAAACCACATTAATTAATTTAACTTATTTAAACAACTTTAACTCTTGAACTACTTTAGTTTTGACTTAATACAACATTAAGTCCATCAACTAAATCGCATTAATTAATTTAACTTATTTAAACAACTTTAACTCTTTAACTAGTTTAGTTTTAACTTAATACAACACTAAATCCACCAACTAAATCACATTAATTAATTTAACTTATTTAAACAACTTTAACTCTTTAACTAGTTTAGCTTTGACTTAATACAACACTAAATCCACCAACTAAATCACATTAATTAATTTAACATATTTAAACAACTTTAACTCTTTAACTAGTTTAGTTTTGACTTAATACAACACTAAATCCACCAACTAAATCACATTAATTAATTTAACTTATTTAAACAACTTTAACTCTTTAACTAGTTTAGCTTTGACTTAATACAACACTAAATCCACCAACTAAATCACATTAATTAATTTAACTTATTTAAACAACTTTAACTCTTGAACTAGTTTAGTTTTGACTTAATACAACACTAAATCCACCAACTAAATCACATTAATTAATTTAACTTATTTAAGCAACTTTAACTCTTGAACTAGTTTAGTTTTGACTTAATACAACACTAAATCCACCAACTAAACCACATTAATTAATTTAACTTATTTAAACAACTTTAACTCTTGAACTAGTTTAGTTTTGACTTAATACAACACTAAATCCACCAACTAAACCACATTATTTAATTTAACTTATTCAAACAACTTAACAACTTTAACTAGTTTAGTTTTGACTTAATTCCAACAACTAAATCCATTAACAAAACCACATTTTTTAATTTAACTTATTTCTAAATTTAAAGCTAAGTGTCAACACTAGATTGACACAAATCGATCTTGCAAGAAAATCAATTTTGTCATCAATAGGATCAACTAGTGTTGGTACTCATGCTTAACAAATATATTATTTCTAAATTTAAAGCTAAGTGTCAACACTAGATGGACACAAATCGATCTTGCAAGAAAATCAATTTTGTCATCAATAGGATCAACTAGTGTTGGTACTCATGCTTAACAAATATATTATTTTTAAATTTAAAGCTAAGTGTCAACACTAGATGGACACAAATCAATCTTGCAAGAAAATCAATTTTGTCATCAATAGGATCAACTAGTGTTGGTACTCATGCTTAACAAATATATTATTTCTAAATTTAAAGCTAAGTGTCAACACTAGATGGACACAAATCGATCTTCCAAGAAAATCAATTTTGTCATCAATAGGATCAACAAACAATCGATGGACACAAAAATATTATCATAAAATTAAAGCTAAATATCAATACTAGATGGACACAAACACATTATTGAAAACAATTGTACTTGAACTTTAGAAATTTAGAAGCACCAACCTTATCTCCTACTTTGATGAAAGAAGCAATATAGTCTTGTATCAACTTTTTTAGATGTTGAGCTTCCTCAGTTGCCTAGCATGAAAAATCTAAAATTAGTTAAATTTCAAGTTCAAGTTCTAATTCTAAGTTCAAGTTCTAATTTCAAGTTCAAATTCTAATTTCAAGTTCAAGTTCTAAGTTCAAGTTCAATTTATAATTTCAAGTTCAAGTTTTAATTCTAATTTCAAGTTCATGTTCAAATTCTAAGTTCAACTTCAATAACTAAGTTTAATTTCAAGTTCTAGTTCATGTTCAAGTTCTAAGTTTCAAATTCTAAGTTCAAGATCAAGTTCTAATTCAATACACTAATTAACAAATTCAATACTCAAATTTCAAGTTCAAGTTCTAAGTTCAAGTTCAAATTCTAATTTCAAGTTCAAGTTCTAAGTTGAAGTTCAATTTATAATTTCAAGTTCAAGTTCTAATTCTAATTTCAAGTTCATGTTTAAATTCTAAGTACAACTTCAATAACTAAGTTTAAGTTCAAGTTCTAGTTCAAGTTCAAGTCAAAATCTAAGTTCAAGTTCAAATTCTAATTTCAAGTTCAAATTCTAATTTCAAGTTCAAGTTCTAATTTCAAGTTCTAAGTTCAATTTCTAGTTTCAAGTTCTAAGTTCAAGTTCAATTTATAATTTCAAGTTCAAGTTCTAATTCTAAGTTTCAAGTTCTAATTTCAAGTTCTAAGTTCAAGTTATAAGTTTAACTTCAAATTCTAAGTTCAAGTTCTAATTTATACGTTCAAGTTCAAGTTCAAATTCTAATTTCAAGTTCAAGTTCTAAGTTCAAGTTCTAATTTCAAGTTCTAATTCTAATTTCAAGTTCAAGTTCAAGTTCTAAGTTCAAGTCAAAATCTAAGTTCAAGTTCAAGTTCAAATTCTAATTTCAAGTTCAAATTCTAATTTCAAGTTCAAGTTCTAAGTTCAAGTTCTAATTTCAAGTTCTAAGTTCAAGTTCAATTTATAATTTCAAGTTCAAGTTCAAATTCTAAGTTCAAGTTCAAATTCTAATTTCAAGTTCAAGTTCTAAGTTTAACTTCAAATTCTAAGTTCAAGTTCAAGTCAAAATCTAAGTTCAAGTTCTAATTCTAATTTCAAGTTCATGTTTAAATTCTAAGTTCAACTTCAATAACTAAGTTTAAGTTCAAGTTCTAGTTCAAGTTCAAGTTCTAAGTTTCAAATTCTAAGTTCAAGTTCAAGTTCTAATTCAATACACTAATTAACAAATTCAATACTCAAATTTCAAGTTCTAAGTTCAAGTTCAAGTTCAAGTTCTAATTTCAACATCAAGTTCTAAGTTTAACTTCAAATTCTAATTTCAAGTTCAAGTTCTAATTTCAAGTTCAAGTTCTAATTTCAAGTTCAAGTTCTAATTTCAAGTTCTAAGTTCAAGTTCAATTTATAATTTCAAGTTCAAGTTCAAATTCTAATTTCAAGTTCAAGTTCTAAGTTTAACTTCAAATTCTAAGTTCAAGTTCAAGTCAAAATCTAAGTTCAAGTTTTAAGTTCAAGTTCAAATTCTAATTCTAATTTCAAGTTCAAGTTCTAAGTTCAAGTTCTAATTTCAAGTTCTAAGTTCAAGTTCTAATTTCAAGTTCTAAGTTCAAGTTCAATCTATAATTTCAAGTTCAAGTTCAAATTCTAAGTTCAAGTTCAAATTCTAATTTCAAGTTCAAGTTCTAAGTTTAACTTCAAATTCTAAGTTCAAGTTCAAGTCAAAATCTAAGTTCAAGTTCTAAGTTCAAGTTCAAATTCTAATTCTAATTTCAAGTTCAAGTTCTAAGTTCAAGTTCTAATTTCAAGTTCTAAGTTCAAGTTCAATCTATATTTTCAAGTTCAAGTTCAAATTCTAATTTCAAATTCAAGTTCTAAGTTTAACTTCAAATTCTAAGTTCAAGTTCAAGTCAAAATCTAAGTTCAAGTTCGAAGTTCAAGTTCAAATTCTAATTCTAATTTCAAGTTCAAGTTCTAAGTTCAAGTTCTAATTTCAAGTTCTAAGTTCAAGTTCAATCTATAATTTCAAGTTCAAGTTCAAATTCTAAGTTCAAGTTCAAATTCTAATTTCAAGTTCAAGTTCTAAGTTCAAGTCAAAATCTAAGTTCAAGTTCAAATTCTAATTTCAAGTTCAAGTTCTAATTTCAAGTTCAAGTTCTAAGTTCAAGTTCTAAGTTCAAGTTCAATTTATAATTTCAAGTTCAAGTTCAAATTCTAAGTTCAAGTTCAAATTCTAATTTCAAGTTCAAGTTCTAAGTTTAACTTCAAATTCTAAGTTCAAGTTCAAGTCAAAATCTAAGTTCAAGTTTTAAGTTCAAGTTCAAATTCTAATTCTAATTTCAAGTTCAAGTTCTAAGTTCAAGTTCTAATTTCAAGTTCTAAGTTCAAGTTCTAATTTCAAGTTCTAAGTTCAAGTTCAATCTATAATTTCAAGTTCAAGTTCAAATTCTAAGTTCAAGTTCAAATTCTAATTTCAAGTTCAAGTTCTAAGTTTAACTTCAAATTCTAAGTTCAAGTTCAAGTCAAAATCTAAGTTCAAGTTTTAAGTTCAAGTTCAAATTCTAATTCTAATTTCAAGTTCAAGTTCTAAGTTCAAGTTCTAATTTCAAGTTCTAAGTTCAAGTTCTAATTTCAAGTTCTAAGTTCAAGTTCAATCTATAATTTCAAGTTCAAGTTCAAATTCTAAGTTCAAGTTCAAATTCTAATTTCAAGTTCAAGTTCTAAGTTTAACTTCAAATTCTAAGTTCAAGTTCAAGTCAAAATCTAAGTTCAAGTTCTAAGTTCAAGTTCAAATTCTAATTCTAATTTCAAGTTCAAGTTCTAAGTTCAAGTTCTAATTTCAAGTTCTAAGTTCAAGTTCAATCTATATTTTCAAGTTCAAGTTCAAATTCTAATTTCAAGTTCAAGTTCTAAGTTTAACTTCAAATTCTAAGTTCAAGTTCAAGTCAAAATCTAAGTTCAAGTTCGAAGTTCAAGTTCAAATTCTAATTCTAATTTCAAGTTCAAGTTCTAAGTTCAAGTTCTAATTTCAAGTTCAAGTTCTAATTTCAAGTTCAAGTTCTAAGTTCAAGTTCTAAGTTCAAGTTCAATTTATAATTTCAAGTTCAAGTTCAAATTCTAAGTTCAAGTTCAAATTCTAATTTCAAGTTCAAGTTCTAAGTTTAACTTCAAATTCTAAGTTCAAGTTCAAGTCAAAATCTAAGTTCAAGTTCTAAGTTCAAGTTCAAATTCTAATTCTAATTTCAAGTTCAAGTTCTAAGTTCAAGTCCTAATTTCAAGTTCTAAGTTCAAGTTCAATCTATATTTTCTAGTTCAAGTTCAAATTCTAATTTCAAGTTCAAGTTCTAAGTTTAACTTCAAATTCTAAGTTCAAGTTCAAGTCAAAATCTAAGTTCAAGTTCGAAGTTCAAGTTCAAATTCTAATTCTAATTTCAAGTTCAAGTTCTACGTTCAAGTTCTAATTTCAAGTTCTAAGTTCAAGTTCAATCTATAATTTCAAGTTCAAGTTCAAATTCTAAGTTCAAGTTCAAATTCTAATTTCAAGTTCAAGTTCTAAGTTCAAGTCAAAATCTAAGTTCAAGTTCAAATTCTAATTTCAAGTTCAAGTTCTAATTTCAAGTTCAAGTTCTAATTTCAAGTTCAAGTTCTAAGTTCAAGTTCTAAGTTCAAGTTCAATCTATAATTTCAAGTTCAAGTTCTAATACTAAGTTCAAGTTCAAATTCTAATTTCAAGTTCAAGTTCTAATTTCAAGTTCTAAGTTCAAGTTCAATTTATAATTTCAAGTTCAAGTTCTAATTCTAAGTTCAAGTTCTAATTTCAAGTTCATGTTCAAATTCTAAGTTCAACTTCAAAAACTAAGTTTAAGTTCAAGTTCTAAGTTTAAGTTCTAGTTTAAGTTCAAGTTCTAAGTTTAAGTTCTAGTTCAAGTTCAAGTTCTAAGTTTAACTTCAAATTCTAAGTTCAAGTTCAAGTTCTAATTCAATACACTAATTAACAAATTCAATATTCAAATTTCAAGTTCTAATTTCAACTTCAATTTCTAAGTTCAAGTTCAAGTTCTAATTCTAAGTTCAAGTTCAAGTTCAAATTTCAACATCAAGTTCTAACTTCAAGTTCAAATTCTAAGTTCAAGTTCAAGTTCTAATTTCAAGTTCAAGTTCTAAGTTTAACTTCAAATTCTAAGTTCAAGTTCAAGTTCATGTTCAAATTCTAAGTTTTACTTCAATAATAATTCAAACTAGTCCTAAATTCAAAATTCAAACTAGTCCTAAAATCCCAAAATCTAACTAGTGCTAAAATCCTAAATTCAAACAACTCCTTAAATACCCTAATTCAATCTAATCTTACAATTTCAAAATTGAACTAATTAACTCAAGAAATACCAAATTTCAAACAAATCCTAAGACACCCTAATTCAAACAAACCCCAACATTAAAATTTTCATTTCACAATCAACAAACACAAACTAACAATCAAATAATCCCTAATTCAAACTAACCATCAAAAACCCCTAATAATAATTATATAGTAGTCACCTCACTATGTATACTTTCCTTAATAAATATAGATTCAAAATTTGAATGAGCAAAAAATGTGGAAGCCAATAACGTAGAGAGGGCCATATTAATTAGTGAAGTGAAAGACACACTAATTAAATGCATATTTGAACTACAAAATAAAATTTCCATAAATTAAACAAGTCGTTTTATGGCAACATTTGAATTAAGTAGTTTATTGTAAAAAAAAAAAATTGAGAAATACTTTGATTCATACCAAACACACTCAATACACTAATTAACAAATTCAATACTCACATTGAAAGAAATTAAAAATGATATTATGAAACCCTAACCTTCAATTAAAGGAGAAGGGCAGTGGATCGACGTCGGAGTTGGCCGGAGATGTTGCTCTCCTCGCCGGCTGTTGATGTTGATTGGAGAGACGAGAGATATGCCGATTTGTCTCGCCGGTGAGAAGAGACGGGAGGGAAGGAGAGAAGAGATGAGAAGAGGAGGGCGGCGGGAGGAGGGCGGCGGGGGAGGGTGACGGGAGGCTCGGAGGAGCTAGGGCTGCTAGAGAGAAGAGAGATTAGAGGGATTAGAGGGTTTGGTCTTTTTTAGGTCAAAAATAGGAAGGTTAGTAGATTTAACTTGAGCCATTGGATTAGTTAAGATGAACGGCTAGGATTTGATCTAGGATTCACTTAAAGGATGGACGGTTAAGATTTAAACTAATGTTTCAAAATTTGGACAAAAGGGTTATAATTTCAATGAATGGATGGCTAAAATTGCAACTAAAATTGATATAAGAGGCTATAATTGAAAAACGAAATTGGATTGAGGTGGCTAGAATTGCAATGAATTGAATAAGGGAAAAGCTAAAATTGAAAGGAATTAGATTAGAATGGGCTAAAAATTAAATGATTTCGAGAAAAATTAAAGAAATGTTATCCAATTAAAATACTACAAATATTATAACATTTTATATAATAAAAATCACTTAAATTTTAAAACATTTGAATAAAATAATTATTCCGAGTTTTACTTATAATTTTAAAAATATTTACGATAATTTTATAAAGCATTCAAACTAAAATATATAATTTTTAGACAAAATCGATTAAAAATTTAAACTCGGAATATTTTTTAAAAAAACACGTATTTAACCAAATAGCACTTTCAAAAGGGTTATAGGTCTGTCAAAATTGGGTGTCAACATACCGACATTGTGAAGTCGATATTATCTAAATAAAATAATTATTTAAATATACCGACCTCTTAGGTCGGTATTTATTAATTTATTTTAATATAAACTCACCTTTTGAGGTTGATTTTATTAATTAAAATTACATACACATACATGCATACATACATACATACATACACATATATATATATATATATATATATATATATATATATATACACCAAACACATATAGACATGTACCTGTTAATTAAAAAAATTAAACATTTGCGAACGAACATAAAAATTTTCAAATAATAATATTATTTTTTTATATTTCTCTGTATTTTTGCATGAAAATAAATTGACGAAAGTTCTTTGATTTTCTTTCTTAAACATTCAATCAAATTAAATAACACTACTTATTTATTTTTTCTTATTATCTAGGCTATCTAAATTTAATGCAAATACTCACTTTTAATTTTTAATATAAATCAATACGAATAAAAAAACCCATCTTCAAAAAGACTCGATTGACTTAGTTAATAACACTACTAAAAAAAGACTCTTGTTCATTGCTAATAACACTACTAAACAATGTTACAACTCGACTGACTTTGTTATAAGGTTGTCAGTGATTTTAAAGAAAGAAAATCAACACAATTTCGTCGGTTATTTTTCACACAAAAATACATAACACTCTTAAAAAGAAATTATTATTTTTTAAAAAGAATTATTTTTTGTTAATTTTTAATTTTTTAACTAAAATTAAATGACACATGTCGATTTAAAATAAGAAGTTGCAATTGAAGAATATATATAAAAATAAATAAATCATAAAAATAGTATTTCGTGTTAAAATGGAACATAAAAAATGGAGTTCAAGGGTTAAAATGGAACAAGGCTAAGATAAAGTGCCAAAATGAAAAATGTGGACAAGTTAGAAGGGTTGTATATGTGTTTGGCCATATATATAATTAGAAGGTATATAATTTAAATTTATAAAATTAACTTGATCGATAAATTAAATTTATTAAATTAATTTTTTGTTGATGTGTAGTTAAATTACATATATATATATATATATATATATCGATCAAGTTAATTTTATAAATTTAAATGATATACCTTCTAATTATATAAATTTAATTTTATTGATCAACAAAAGTTTATCAATATCAAGTTTATTTCAGTATTCTCCCACTGTTTTAATTCATATACTATTCCCTTTTTGGCCTATTCTAAGAGGAAATAACTGAATCCTAAATACCCTAACATCCCAATTCACTCTCATTTTTCCAAATCCAATTTTCTTCTCTCTCACGTTTTCTCCCAAGAAAAGATCAAGGGTTTCAACCTTTAAGTCTCTTCTTCCCAATTCCAGTTAGGGTTCCAATCAGGGTATGTGGGAACTTAATCAATGGTTTCTTCTTCACCTATTGAGTTCCAAAGAAGCTCTAATTAATTTCTTCAAGCTATGAACTCTCATGTCTAGGGTTTCATGATTTCTTCTAGGTTCTTATTGAATTTTGATTTCTTCTTCATGATTGATCTTATTAAGCATGAATTGATTGTAATTCAATATTTTCAATGATATTTTCATGAACCCAAAGCATGCTAGTATTTTTTGACCATAATTATATTATTTTCACATGCATGTCTCAGATTATTAGATTTTCATAGATTATGATTCTTCCGATTGAAGTTTATCTCAGTATATGATTATCATTATTTAGATGCTTTCAGATAAAGTATCTTTCGGATTATCTACAATTATAATCATGATTTAGGAGCTACTCAATATTCTATTAAATTTTTAATATGATTCAGTATTATCAGATTATTACTGTTTTCAGATTTATGCATGTTTCGTTGAAAGTATACTTAGCAGCGAGTGGACTCTTGGGATGAATGTTTTCATTTATTGTCTGTGGACCTTTTTTAGCAATGTCAGAAGCCTTAGAATTATGTGCCACCATAATATTATCTCAAATAAACATTATCTAGTGGATCTTCCTTATTTATGCTCATCCAAATGTATAAATATTATGCATATTAAAACAATAGTCTTTTCAGTGCTTTCAACATTAAATTAGTTGAATTTGATAAGTCAAACGTTAAGTATATGAAATTCAAATAGAGTAGAAAATGAAATATAATGACAAAGAGTTAATTGCATTCTTAAAGTGATCATTATTTATTATTAGTAATTTAGTTACGTTTTTGTACAATTAGCAGGATCATGCTAATTAAATCAATTAATATGGAGTCTCAATTTTTCTAATGTTTTGGGTAATAACGAAAACTTTAATGTGTATCATTGAAATGTTGAATAAGGTATATGGTTTGAAGAAGAATATGATAAGTTTAACTGCCAGAAGCTAAAAGTGAAGAAAATAAATACATGAACTCAATATTAAACTTGTAAATAAAGAATCTATAGAATTTGTACAGGTCCAAAGGTAGATGAAAGGTCTATTAAATTAAACTTAATAGAGAATTAATTTTCTTATAAAAGAATGAAATGATCAATCTACTTTTAAAGGTCATTTTAGTAATTCAACGTTTGACTTAGACTCTTCCTACTTATAGTAATACTAGTTCTGAGACACGTGCTTGCATGTGTGTCTTAAGCAAATAGTACACTCATAACCTGGAAGAAGCTTTAACAAAGATACCACTGCACTCACATTCCAGCACCCACTGCAAGAGAACAAATGCAAAAGAAATCATAAATGGGGTTATAAGAAGCATCTTTCTGTTAGCATGAAGATTAAAGTAGGGAAAGTGGAAAACACTTACTCTTGTTAGTTGAGGAAGAAGGACACAAGGAGAAGAACTCAGTGTAAAACATGAGGAAGTTGATGACTGTTCTACCAGTAAGGGAACATTTTCTGAGGTGTTTCAGGGGAAGGAGGTAAAGGCGAGAAGCTAGATTAGGAAACCCTAGATGACAGGACATGTTTATAGAGAGAGAATATGGACTATGTCTTTTCTATTTCTATTTCTTTTTATTTTCGGTTTGTGTTTGTCTTTTTAGATATGGGTAGTAGGACCATACGAGTTTGTACCAATCTTACTTTTTCTTCAATAAATTCCTGAAAAATCATCTTAAAAAAACACTAATAGAAATGAATAACAAAAAGTTTAAAGTGAAATAATATAAGCTGAAATTCATGAACAATTTGAATATTCAAACGATTTCTTTTGTTGAATGACAAATGATTATATATTGTCTAAATCTATAAAAAAAAAAGCAACAATAATTAGTTAGCTAGTAATTAAAGTGTAGAGTGGATTACATTTTGTTATTATAAGGTACAGACATATAGATTCATTTGTAACCTCTGAAAGCTTATATAGAAGCAAGGATTCTGAAAATTATTTTTGATGTTCCTCGTCATAGAGATTAACCCATTAAAATTGTTTGACAAAGACAAAGAAACACAATAAAAAGTACTCTTTTGTAGAAGTAAATTGGCACAGGCCAATTTTGAGATGTACTTGGATTACATAATGTCACAAATTATATATATATATATATATATATATATATATATATATAATAAAACCTCTATATATTAATAGAGGTGGGACCATGAAATTTTGTTATTTTATAGAGATATTATTTAATCGATAAATTAATATTTATTAATTTAAAGAATGGCTTGAGATTTAATGAAGGTTAATTTTGATTATATCAAAATCATTGTATCTTACTTATTTATGTATCGTATTTATTGATTTCACAGAAAAAAATGTTATACATAAAGTACAACGAAACATCAAAATCATTGCATCTTACTAATTTATGTATCATATTTATTGAACTGTCACTATTGTGCAAACAAAAAAGCATGGATGACAAGTGTGCTTTTTGATGAATATATTCTTTGGTTTGACCACAAAATGCATGGTAGACGAGTTTTGCTTATGATAGATAATTGTCCTGCCCATAATAGAGATATTGAAGGACTGCAAAATGTTGAATTGTTTTTCTTGCCACCGAACATGACATCCAAAATTCAACCTTGTGATGCTGGGATAATAAGTGCTTTCAAGATTTATTATCTTAAAGATTTTATCGTAGGATATTAGAAGGCTATGAAGTGAGATAAACTGATCCAACAAAGATTAATGATTTGGATGCTATCAATTTTGCAATCCCTTCTTGGAGAACAAATGTTATGCAAGAGACAATATCAAATTGTTTTCGACACTTTAAAATTCGTTCGGGGGATGCAATCTCAGAGAATTTGAATGAACCAACTTGTGAAAACATCATCCATTAACTTGAGGTCATGATTAATGATCTCGGTTACCACAATAAAATGGATGTCAATAATCTATTGGATTATTCGAGTAAAAGTGATACATATTCAGAGGTCCAGAGCTTAAAAGAAATTGTGGATACCATCGAAAAAAGTGATGTTGATGATGAAGTTGAAGATGCCTTTGGAACAAGTTACGCGTATGGAAACACTTATCGCATCTAAACTCTTCACAATTTTATGGTGCAGTTCGAAAAGACAACACTGGAGCTCTTGGATACAATAAGAAAAGTTAGAGATGAGATTCAACTAGATTTAAATTTTAAGAAAAACCAGAACACAATAGATTCATATTTCACTAAACTGTCTTAGATATATTCGTACTTTTAAAGAATTATTAATTTATGATATTAATGGGACCATATATTTATTAGGGGTCTTCAAGAAATATATTATCTTATTATCCTATCGAAATTAGTGAGTTTTTCCATTGGCCCAAGTCGGGACCGGAGGGAAATATCTTTAGAGAGATTATTAATTTACCGAGTATTAATTTATAAAGATTTTACTATATATATTGCAAAAGATGTTTACAAACATAATATGGTCTACACATAGTAGCATAATATACTACACTACCTAATAGTTCTTAAAAAAATACACGCAAAACAATATATATTTTCATGAACATTCATAGAAAACAATCAAATAAAATAAATAGACCTTTGTAGAAATTTTCAACTCGTCTCTATTATTTCTTCTAACGAGGAGCAATAGGAAGGGGTTATATATATAGTAGATTGATTGTTTAATACATAATAAGTTGAATAGTGAGAAAAGTTTAAGATAACTAATTAAATAAGATGATTCGTTGTCTAATTAAATTGGTAACGGAAGAAAATCAAAAGTTTTTTAGTTTTTCTTTCATTTGTTAACCAATAAATACAATAACTGAAATAACATTCAATGTAGAAATTAATGTACAATATATATATATATATATATATATATAAACTCAACTTTATAGGGTTATTTTGATATTTCAACTTTCAACATTTTTTGTACCCATTTATAGTAATATATAAAATAATATTATGATATGATGAAATATGATATGATATATGTTGATGACATGTGTGTGTGCACGTAAGGAAAAGAAAAAGTGACACACGAATTATTGAGTGTCTTGAAAAGAGGTGGGAATGATAATTTGAATGATGGGTTTCATGATTTTAACGCGCTCGAACAATTTAAATTTTTTCCCTCAATTCACTTCTTCCTATCTGCTCCAGATGCCTCAAGTTTGGTTCAATGGGGATTCGGAAATTACAATATTGAGAATGAGTATGAAGAAGTTAGTATTTGATGAAACTAACATTAAATTATGACTCCGATGATTTTGTTTAAAAAACTAACAAGATTGAGGATAGGGTCAAAATCTGTGGAAATAACTCAAATGCAACAAGCAATGTTACTGGTGTTGATCAAAAAGGGAAGAATAAATGGCTTCTGCCATCAGAATTCATATGGAAGCTCTTTCTTCTTGCCTTTCTGACCCACACCAGTAAACATACTAGTTGCATTTGAGCTATTTCCACCATTTTTAACACTATCATCAACCCTGCTAGGGTTTTCAACAAAATCATCAGAAACACAATTCAACGCAAGACCCATCAACACTTACTTCTTCATACTGACCTAATATTGTATTTTCGAAACCCCCATTGAACCAAACTTAGCAGTTTTTTGAGGCATCTGAAAGAACTCAAATTTTTCAGCCCAGTTTGATTTTGAGATTTAATTCATGAGATCCACCATTCAAATTTTTATTCCCACCCATGTTCAAAACAATAAAGCTTGTGTATCAACAAAGGACCTTTGATTGTTATCATAGAGGAACCGAATCGAAAACTGAACTGAAAACTAAAAAGCGAACCAAACCGCAAATCTGAAAAAAAATCCGACTAGTGATTTGGTTTGACTTGGTTTGGTATTGAGAAAAAATCTGACTATATTTGGGTTGGTTTGCTTTTAACTAAAAAAAACCAACCCGAGACCAAACTAACCCGACATTATATATGTAGTTTTAAAATTTTATTTTATACATAAAAATATTTACTTTGATATAATTTTTAAATATTTCTTATACTATTTCATAGTTTTTATCTTTTAATATATTATTTCAAGTTTGAAACTTATAATTCAGAATGGTTCAATAAAGATTATAGTTTATAGATGTTGATAATTATAATAAAACTTAAATAAAAATCAAATTAATACTAATGCAAAAAGAAAATCAATTCAACGCTAAGAATGACAGTAATATTGAATATTTGTTCTTTAGTTTTACATTGGTTTAGACAATTAAAATACATAATCTAATTTTAATTTTCCTTAAATATTTAATAATGTAACTAATACTTATTAAACTTATTTTAGCATGATTTAGTACTTTTAAATTATGATCATTTTCATTATGACTTTGCAATATTTATTTTATATGATGATTTCATTATTATTTTTTATTGAATATTTTAGTGTAATCAGTACTCATCTCATATTTTGTGTTATTTTCTTAAGAAACACCTTAGATAATTGTATTTTGGTTGGACTAAAGAAATGTTTGGAGCACAAGTTAATTATATGTTTGTATGCAAACTTTACCGAAAAAAATCAAAAATCTGAAAAAATTCGAGGTTTATTAGTTTGGTTTGATTTATAAATTTAAAAATTCGACACAATGGTTTGGTTTGGTATTTGAAAAACCCGAACCAACCCGAGGTTGAAAAACCAAAAATCTGAATTTTATTAGTTTGGTCTGGTTTATAAATTTAATTTTTTTACACAAATAGTTTGATTTGATATTTGAAAAACCCGAACCAACCCAGTCATGTACACTCCTATCGACAGTTTTAAGTCAAGGTTATTCAGTCTTCTCCCACTATATTAATGCATATACTATGCCCTTTTTGGCCTATTCTAAGAGGAAATAACTGAATCCTAAATACCCTAACCTCCCAATTCACTCTCATTCTTCCAAATCCAATTTTCTTCTCTCAAGATTTCTCCCAAGACACGATCAAGGCTTTGAACCTTTAAGTCTTTTCTTCCCAATTCCAGTTAGGGTTGCAATCAGGGTATGTGGCAACTTAATCAATGGTTTCTTCTTCACCTATTGAGTTCCAAATAAGCTCTAATTAATTTGTTCAAGCTATGAACTGTCAAGTCTAGGGTTTCATGATTTTTTCTAGGTTCTTATTGAATTTTTATTTCTTCTTCATGATTGATCTTATTAAGCATGAATTGATTATAATTCAATATTTTCAATGATATTTTCATGAACCCAAAGCATGCTAGTATTTTTTGACCATAATTATATTATTTTCACATGCATGTCTCAGATTATTAGATTTTCCTAGATTATGATGCTTCCAATTGAAGTTTATCTCAATATATAATTATTATTATTTAGATGCTTTCAGATAAAGTATCTTTCATATTATATACAATTATCATTATTTAGGAGCTACTCAATATTCTATTAAATTTTTAATATAATTAAGTATTATCATATTATTACTGTTTTCAGATTTATGCATGTTTCGTTGAAAGTATACTTAGCAGCGAGCAGACTCTTGGGATGAAGGTTTTCATTTATCGTCTGTGGACCTTTCTTAGCAATGTCAAAAGCCCTAGAACTATGTCACACCGTAGGATTTATCTCAAATAAATATTAGCTAGTGGATCTACCCTAGCTCAGATATCATGGTCCTTACCTTGGCAAGTAGGACACTCTTTTTTTCGGTGTGGAGGAAGAACATTGAAATCCATATTGTAAATCACATGATTTATGTCGGTTGTTGTATACATCCCACAAATAAATATGTTTTCAAATATTGCATGACCTTGTACTATGTTCCAGATCAGATCGTTAGTTTTCATGTTATGTTTACTTGATCAATGCATTGACATGTTTTACTGACTTATCAAGTTCAGATATCATGTTTATGCATTTTCTTCATACCCAGTACATTCGAAGTACTGTCCGCATACTTTTTTTTATCTATATTGGTTCATAATATAGGTTATGATATACATTCTTCAGGCTGCGGTTAGTACAAAATCCTCTCAGTGTGCACTGCTTTTGGGGAGTCCTCATGTTTCTGGGACATACCTTTTATGACTTTCTTCAATATTTTACTTTAGTTTTCAGACAATTTAGAGTTAGCTATGGACTTTTCCTATAAACTCTTTATGATTAGAGGCTTTTTAAACAGTTAGTTGATTCCACGTATGTTGTCTTCTATCATATGACATCTATTTGAGACTTTATTTTGTTTTCACTTTATTTTGTTTATAAGTATATGCTATTTTACTGTCATGCCATGTCACGTGGTTAGCTTGGGAGTACTCGTGGCTATAGGCACCATGTCACTTCTAGGGGGTAGTCTTGGGTCGTGACTGTCTCTATGATATTACTGCTAAAAATTGTTTATTTCTATAAGCACTGTTTTAATAAAGCTCTTTAGAAAATGTTTTTGAAAAAAAAAGTAATTTGTGTGTGGCTAATGCATTTGAAAAATGCTTTTCATAAGCAAAATGTGTTTGACTAATCATTTTTTAAGAAGTATTTTTTGAGAGTCAAATTGTTACCTTTTGGCAAGTATCAATGTACATTTAATATTAAAATTATCTTATAGATAGATACTATTTTAAATATCTATTATGAAAGTTTTAATCAAACTTTTATTTTTATTAAATTAAAATGTACATATTCAAATCTTCAATCAATATTATACCATTTTTGGGAGGGCTGAAATATGTAATTGTTATTTTTTTTCAATCAACATTATACCTTTTTTGGGAGGGATGAAATATATAATTTTTATTTTTTCTTTTTCTCTAATATAGAAAAAGTATTATTGTTACTTATTTTTTTCTAATTATACAAAATAATGCGTAAAATAATAATATATAAATGTAAAATATATATAACATTTATTATATATATAAAAAAATTCAAATGAAACTTAACCAACCCTATGAGATATGCTAATGTAATGACCCAGAAGGTAATTTTTTTAAATTTTTTGTAAAATTACTATTTTACTCCTCTCAGTAGTTGCCCCGAGTCATTTAGGATTAGTCGGTGAAGTTTGTTTAGAAATTTTGAACTATTTGATAACTACGGTTATTTAATTGATAGATATTTATTAAATAATTTATTTATTTAATTGACGGTTAATGGACAAAGTTCATAATTTATTTAAGACCCTATACCATTAGTAGGATTTGTACATAATTAATTTAGTAAAGAAAATTAAAAAAAAAAGGAACAGAAAATCACCTGCGTATTGCGGCCACCAACGGAGGAACTAGCCACTTCACGTTACATGTAAGATTCATCAATGCTTTATATTATGAAATTGAGAATGTGCATAGAGATCATAATGCAATTATAGTTATTATTATTATTATTATTATTATTATTATGGGTGGGAAAGAGAAAGGAGGAGCTAAATTTGCAGAGTTACTTAACTTTAGGATTGGAGAAAACTTGGTGCAAATTCAAGGTATCATGATGTCCAAGTGAATGGTAAGAAATCATGAATTGAGGTATTCATCTATATTTTCAATATAGTGGTTCGTTAGTAAGAAGAGTGATTACAACTTTGGTTTTGGTTTAGCGTTTTTCTTATAGTTATCAGGTTTTAATTCAAGATTTAATATATTGAGATAAAGTAATTAAATATTAGGTGTATTTTCAATTATTTAGTGTGGGAATGAATTTGGATATGAATTAAGATCACTAGAATCCCTTAGCACAAAGTTGAGTTGAAAGCTTCCATACCAGTTAAGTTTTGTTGTAAGATTCTATTTGAGTCAACTTCAAATGACCATATATCTTAGAATTTAAAGAGTTACGTGGTCTATAACCGCTCAAGTTAAAGGTGTTTGAATCTTCTTTCCAACGCCACCAATTTTGCGTCAATCTGAGTTTTGAGTAAAAAGTTATGACAATTTTAGTAACCTGATACAGTGTAGCGATGAATTAGCTGACGAAAAAAACATTAAAAAAGGTTATTTTTATTCTTTTTACCTCTAAGAAAATCTAAACAAATTTCTTGACTAATTAAAGGCCCAAAAAAAAATAATAATCAGATTTTCATCTATTAATTTCTCATTCTCTTCTCTCTCAAACCCTAAGGCAAAACCCTGAGGAAAAATCAAAGTAGAAGACTTTCATTCAAGATTCTTTCAATCTTTTTCAAGATTCTTCTTAAAGGTAAGTTCTTCTCCAATAATTTCATTCTTTCCAACTCAAATTCATCCATACAATTATGAATCACTATTGATAATTGTAAATCTTGTCCATAGAAATTTCAAGAAACTAATTCAAGAATCTCAAGAAAGATTTTCTTGATTGTTCTACTTCAAGGTAGGGTTTCAAGGTTTCTAATCAAGTTCTTCTTCAAGATTCTTCAAGAACCTTGTTCTTTTAGGTATGTAAGGCTATCATAGTGTTGGACTAGTTCGTCCTCACGCCCTACATCTACTTTCAAATCAGTAAAAGAGTAATCTAGGGTTATATCCTTAGATTTGAGTATTCTTGAGCTGAGTTGATTTTGAGTTCTTGAGTTTCTATTCGTTTTGAAATTCTATTCCTAATTATTGAATTGTTGCTATATATTATGCATTGAAATTCTTCAGTTGATTCGTTCATGTTTATATTTCAGCATGAACCCTATGAATTGAGTATTCTTGAGATGAGTAGTATCATTGAGTTCTGAGTTCTTGAGTTCCTAGCATTGAGTTGTTTTATATTTTTATTGAGATCCTTGAGTTGATTGGTTCGTGTCTATATTTAGCATGAACCCCATATTGAGAATTTTTTAACGCCAACAATTGTGTTTTAAATTGAATTTTTGACTAAGTAAAGAGGATTTTGAGAAAGAGTATAAGGGAACTAAGTATTTCCCAAATGTTTCATTTTTACACGAAGAAAGAGAGAATTATTTTGAGAAAAGAGAAACTTTGATTTCTAAATGAGTTAATGAGTTCAGAGATATTTCAGAGCAATTACCTCTTTTAGGAAGTTACTTTGACTAATTACCTCAAAATAGAGAAAAAATATGTATTATACATTTGAGCATGAGTATATTATTAGGAGTAGTATTGAGCATTGATATGAGGATGAGTTCAGACAACTCAAAATCCTCATAAACCATATCTTGCCAACATCGGTACTGATGCTTATCGTGACCAATGACACTAACCTACTGTACGAGTGTCTATGATCGTCGATAATATAGTAACCCAACTAAATGTTGGGGTCGTGTCCCAAGGGAGTGGTTTTGAGAATTAATAGAAAAATGAAATTTAGTTCTAACTAGTCGTAGCTAAAAACATTAACGAGTAAAAACATAGTAAATTAAAGGGGGTGACACAAAAGTGTCAAATATCAATTAGGGGGGTTTTGTCACAAGTAGTAAAATCAACAAATAATAACAAAAAAATCAAGTATGGGAAAAGTTCTTGGGGTGTGACCGCAATACAAGTTGAGATAAATCGTTGGGTACATGCTTTCGATAGGAAATTTGCAAGATAATAGTGACTAGGCTAAGCTTTAAATAGAAATAAGTTCCCTCTCGGGCAACTTTCCCTGTTTCAAATGCGTTCCTCTCGGACACCCATTTGTCGCATGAAGGCCGGCCTATGCCTTACCCCACTCACTCTCTTGAGTTGAGTGTTAGGATATGGGACTAGGGCTCACCCTCTCGGCTGAACCTTATGTCGATCCACTCCTTAGGCCATCTGTCTAGTGGTCTTGGTTTTGCGACCTCCCTCTCGGGCAAGCCGAAAACACATGGGTGGTTTTGTATTTGCAACTACAAACCCATTAAATTAAACCACAACCACTAGGTGAAATCACCATTAAAATACATCTAACCTATCTGCAAGCAAGACCCAACAACAATATCAACACATATTTGCTAAATCACACCCCAAGAATAGGGGGTTTTTAGCCACACATCAAGAAATAACAAAATACACCTAAAATGATACTAAAATTAAGTGGGTATAAGAAATTAAACCTTGATTTAAGCAAAGGAAGAAGAATGGAGAAGACCCATTTCCAACTTGGGGAAGATGAAATCCTTCTTTCTTCAAGTCTCCCAAAAACCCTCTCCAAACTTGAGAGAAAATATCTAAAAAGTACTATTCTATTATGAAAATTAAAATAAATGTTTGACTCTCCCAAAATTAATAACAAGTTTAGTATTTATTAACTTTAGAAATTAGTGCTGGCGGATCGCTTGGCGAGGTTAGTCTAAGTCGTCGAATGACTCAACGACTCGCCCTTCTTCTGTCTCATCGCCGTTTCGTGCTTGCCTTCAACATCACGTTCTGGACCATTGGGAGGTATAGTACTACTTCACGGAACTATCCGGCGAAGCGCCGACTGCTCCTTTCATCGCCCTTTTGATCCTTTTCCTTCAAAGCTTCGCGTACTAGAACAAAGGGTGGAGTGCGTCCCATCGGCGAATCACCAAGTGTGTTTGGCGATGCTCAAGCTTCAGCTTCTTCGTTCTTTTCATCCTTTTTGTTCCCTTTTGCGCCTAAGTGTCCATGCTTCCACTAAAACTTCAAATACTTGAAACTTAAGAATTTTCATCAGATATTGAGACAAAATAAGTATTTGAGGACACTATTTCTATCAAAATAAAGCCCTAAATGACTTTCGATTCGGCTTACTAAAGATATAAAAGGTCTTTCTAAGGCTTGTAATGGGATGCGTGCAAATGTATGGTCATTTAGGCTCAGTGACTTCTTCCTCGTGAGATGTGGTATTCTAAAGGCATTCCCTTCTTCTTTTTTATCAATTCTTTTTCTAGTGCTTCTAAGTCATTTTTTTATTCACCTCCGTGGATTGCTTGGAAACCCGATTTCTTTTGTACTTTATTTCATAGTTTTTTTTTGGTTTTTTATAAGGGGTTTCCATCGTTCTGCAACACTATGGGTTAAGGGGGACTTTTCCTGCACTTCTTGACTTCTCCTTTTCCTTTTCACCTCACCTCCAACTTAGGCTTTTGGCCTAAGTTGGCTATTTGCTAAACCACAAATCAAGAGGATTATAGGTAGTGGGTCAAGTAAGGTCTAGGGTTCATCAATGTTTTTCCAAAGAAAGGTAAGGCTCAAAGGGTGTTCAAAGAGTTTCACACGCTCACGGGTATGCCACAAAAGATGTATATGTTAAATTTGGCTCACACTCTTTAAAGTTGCCTAATCTCAAGAGGACACGTTTCTAAATCAATTAGACTAACATGGTAAATTCTAGGTTTATTCATGCATGGTTCAAAGCAAGCTAATCACAGAAGGCATCGACACTTAAGTCAAACAAGACTTCACACTTTCACTAGTGTGCAATGGTCATTACAAGAGAATCAATTCGATAAATGGCTAATCACAACGAGATGCAAAGAGTTCACATATTATTTATGCAACTTCATTTGGCCTCATCGTAGCTGTACATTCATGTTCGTTCAATTGAGAGCACTATTCAAGTCATCGGTATTGATCGAAACTGAGACTCAAATTTTTGCAAAAGAACAGCCACATTCAACTCACGAGGGGTGGCAAAAATGTGCGAAAAATTCAAAATTTTTTGAAAGGGTCAAAAACATTTTGCAATTAAAAATAAGAAGGAAACGTAGCCACAAGCTCAAACAATCGCAAAGCAGTTTTAAAACCACAATTAAAAACAGACAACCCTAAATGTACACCAAAACATAAGTATCTGAAACAAGCAAAACAAGGTGGGCCTCGCCCCACCACAAATAAGAGCGTTTGTCCTCAAATGCAAATAATACCGAATCCAAAAGGCAAAGTAAAGAAAAACAGAGATGGGGTGAAGAAAGGTCCTGTCTATACAGTCTCTGTTTGTCGGGGTCTCAGTGGCTGATGAAGCAGTCTATATATGGGCATCAGTGCCCGGAGCAGTCTCAGACTGAATAGCAGTGCCAGATCCGCTAGGAGCTGCTATGGACGTCTCAACCGGCAATATATGGATCACCGGCTGCACAACCGTCTCTATAAGATCTGGCAAGTCTCTGAATATGCCCTCATCTTTTCTCTCTTGTGTCTCCTCAACATCCATTGATATCAACTCCTCATCGGTCTCTACATCCGACTCTGCATGTGCTGCGCCATCCCTCTGAACCTCTTCGATGGTCTCAGGAGCATCCTCATCATCTGCCCTCTCTATTAGTGAAGTGAAGTCAATAGACTTAAGGTAGTCTACGTCCTTCCTCAAACTCGCAATCTAGGCTTTTAAAGCCGCCACTTCATAGGCTTCCCCCTGACTCCTCTCGCAAGCAATGACTCTCACTATCAAGGCATCAACAACTGTCTTAAGTGGGGTAAGTGCTGCTAGTATGGCCCTGCTGATGATCCCTGGAACAGACCTTTCTAGTTGGTTAGCTCTCAAATCAGCTGAATAGGCCAACTGCCCTATCTTCAGGATCATTGCCTGAGTGATGCTGGCAGGCTGGGAGGATGAGAAAGCACCTGGAACATGTGAAGAAGAATAAGAGGGAGCTAGTATACCTGAGGGCTCAGAGACCGGGGTGGACGAGGGTGTCTCTGTTGATAATGACTCAGCATTGACCTGTGGAGAAGTATCTGCCGGGGCTGCTCTTCTCCTGTCATCCTCCTCTTGTGTAAATTCTGCCTCTATACGCCGAATATCAGTGGAGGAAGACGGCGTGACCTTTATATCGCTAGCAGGATTTCGGGGTACTCCAGCACGCCGACATAACTCGGTGATCAGAATAGGAAAAGGTAGAGATGTATGTCTCTGTTTGGCTTTCATAGCTATATCGTGTGAAACCAGCAGTCCCAGGTCGATCCGCCTCCTGGCCATGATAGAACCAAGGCAAGCCGCCTTAGGAAGATGCAAAATAGACTCGTTCTGGGATGGCATGATAGTGCTGCTGATGAAGCCAAACCAGTACCGAGAGGCGATGTTAATATCCCTCTTCTCAATCGGAGCTCCCGCACCCACCCACCTCGGGGTGATGTCAGAAATCATCGGAGCTAACCAACCCTTCAAATCATCCAGGGACGAAACGATATGCAAATCCTAGTAGGGCAGTACCGAGTGCAGTGGTCGACCTAGTACAACATTAATATGCTTGTTGTGACACTCTACCTCCTTGCCTCTAACCATAACCAACTTCACCGGTCGGAACTCACTAGCCTTTTTCTTATTTTTCGGGACAACTCCCCATAGGCTAAGTAGAATTCCTGAACCCAGGAAGGGATGTAATGACCCCATGGCCTAGTGAACTACTCGAACTCATATTACTTGAGCGTGTCAAGCACTTCAACATGCTTACCTTCCAAACCCTTCACATATAGTAACTTTTCTTCTAGAATGGTTCGTAAACCATCGCCTTTCAATTTGTTCAGCAATCTGGGTGGAGGTGGAGCTATGGGGAGTGCAGGGGTCGCTGAAGGTGGTGTCGGGGCTGGCACTAATTCAATGGTCGGAGGAGTTGCAGCTGATGTAACTCTGATAGGTGTTGATTGAGGTCTATCTCTGAGCCTATTCTGCCGGTGAACCAAGGGTTGTTCATCCTCCAGCTCACAAAAATCTGGCTCAATAGCTGACCCTTTTCTAGGAATATGCTTATTTCATTTTCCTTTATCTCCCGGTGGGAGATCTTGCTTTCTTTTCTGTGAAGGACGTGATCCTCCTTCATTGATTGTAATGCCCTTTGCCTTTTTCTTAGGTGGCTCATTTAAGTTTGTACGTACCATATTTCCAAAATTTTGTGATTAGTCAGAAGAACAATCACACTAAAACACAGAAAATCTGAAGCAGGAAGGTCCGCTGATCAGTCCGTGAATCGCCAAATCTCTTCGGCGAACTAGGTCGAACTCGCCGAAGTGATTAGTTTGTAATATAGTCAAATTAGCGATGAAAAAGTCTATTTGGCGAGACGCCGATTACTTTCGGCGATGACGAAGTTGTCCTCCAAAAGATATAGTGAAAAAGGGTAAAGGGGGCATTGCAAAGGGCGGTCTAAAGCTCTATTGGCGAGTCGCCGACTACCTTCGGCAACCACAGATGTGTCCGCCGAAAGTTACAGATCTCTCAGCACTATGGACATGAATGAAGGCGATCTAAGACCAGTAGGCGAACCGCCGAGTCGTTTGGCGAGCACGACCCAGCTCGCCGAATGATTCATTGTGCCTATTTTTCAACCCACTTCTTAGAATCGACCTTACAAGCCCTGGAAAAGAAATCAAAGCATGCATACAAAAAATTCACACAAGACCCATACTTCCCATCATCCCGGAATACTCAGACTTCTTTCGGTCCAGCCAAATTTTGGCCATTTAACTACGATCACCCTTAAGAATGTCGTCACCCATTCCTTCATTAAGCAATTTTCATTATTTAGCACAAATGTGGGCTATTTAGGTTTTACCCAACTAGTATAACGATAATCAAGCAACACCCATTGCAATCTCAATCAAATGAAAGCACAAACAATAAGGCATTCGACTATTAAAATATTTTAGGAAACCAAGTTCGGATTACACATAACATATCAACCTATTTCTATAAGAGAGGCCCAACACATGTCATCCTGATAATAAACTTGCAAAAGAGTGCAAAAATATCAAGAATAAGTTCGGGGTTTTAGGGACTAACCTTCGATGTCAATGAATTTGTTTTTGTAATGCTAGGCGGCAAAGAAATCTAGTCCCATGCACTAATTATCACTATAGCACTATTTGAAAGCAAAAATCTGGAAAATAATACCTTTGGTGTGATTATGAGGTGTTTGAAATGAGGGAAAGTGAGAGATTCAAAAATTTGACCTTTGGCCTTTATATAACTGTTCAGTTCTCGGCAATTCGGTGACGTTAGTCTTGTCGCCGATCAACTCGGTGATGCGCCACATACATAATCACCTCGCCGAGTTTTATAATACATCCCTTATTTTGGGGCCACTACGGCGGATTAAATCGGAATCACCAATAGGTTCGGCGATTCGTCAAGTGGTTCCTTGTCTCACCAACTTGCGCTTTTCAACACCTTTCTCACATTAACCTACAGAACCAACACACCATTATTCTATCATAGTAATTACAAGCAGTAAAAACTTGGGTTGCCTCCCAAGAAGCGCCTTATTTTACGTCATGGCACGCCGCAAATCTTGTCTCATTCTCCGTTTTGGGGTTAGCCCTAGTGTCACTAGGTGACCCTAATATGTCATTTGGGTGGAGATGAGGCACTGCAAAACTCAGGAATCAGCTGACTAGCTGGAGTGATCTAGAGTGAGATCCAATCATTTGATTCAACACTTCAATATTCTCTTTCATCTCTTCCAACACCCGATCTTGATCGGTGATCTTTTGGAGAATGATTTGAAGTGTGTCCTCGACATGATTTTTCTCCCCATTTCTAGACTTCCTCCGCTCATGAGGGGGTATGTACCTCCCCCTGCTATTGCATTGGACTTCCACCTCTGGGATTTTGATGGCCCAGTCGTTCAACTGAGATGCCAGTTTGGTCAGCGTAAGGTCCTATTGGACTTTTTGGCTCATTTCAACCAAATTGCCACTACTCTGCTCAGCTATGCTCATCTAAATGGACAACTCAACAAAGAACAAAACTAAAAGTAAAGTTAGTGATACTACAACTTCAGAAGAACAAAAATCCTATTAGTCTAAAAATTCTCAAATAACACCACTCCCCGGCAGCGGAGCCATTTTGATGCTTATCGAGACCAAAGACACTAACCTATGGTACAAGTGTCTACGATCATCGATAATATAGTAACCGAACTAAAGGTTGGGGTAGTGTCCCAAATGAGTGGTTTTGAGAATTAATAGAAAGATGAAATTTAGTTCTAACTAGTCGTAGCTAAAGACATTAACGAGTAAAAATACTAAATTAAAGGGGGTGACAAAAAAGTATCAAATATCAATTGGGGGTTTTGTCACAAGTAGTAAAAACAACAAATAATAACAAGAAAATCAAGTATTGGAAAAGTTCTTGGGGTGTGACCACAATACAAGTTGAGATAATTCGTTGGGTACATGCTTTCGATAGGAAATTTGCAAGATAATAGTGAATAGGCTAAGCTTTAAATGGAAATAAGTTCCCTCTTAGGCAACTTACCCCGTTTCAAATGCGTTCCTCTCGGACACCCATTTGTCGTATGAAGGCTAGCCTACGACTTACCCATTCACTCTCTCGAGCTGAGTGTGAGGATACGGGACTAGGGTTTACCCTCTCTGGCTGAACCTCATGTCGACCTACTCCTTAGGCCATCAGTCTAGTGGTCTTGGTTTCGCGACCTCCCTCTCGGGCAAGCCGAAAACACATGGATGGTTTTGTATTTGCAACTACAAATCCATTAAATTAAACCACAACCACTAGGTGAAATCACAATTAAAATACATCTAACTTATCAGCAAGCAAGACCCAACAACAATATCAACACATGTTTCCTAAATCACACCTTAAGAATGGGGGGGTTTTTTAGCCACACATCAAGAAATAACAGAATACACCTAAAATGATACTAAAATCAAATGGGTATAAGAAATTAAACCTTGATTTAAGCAAAGGAAGAAGAATGAAGAAGACCCACTTCCAACTTGGGGAAGATGAAATCCTTCTTTCTTCAAGTTTCCCAAAAACCCTCTCCAAACTTGAGAGAAAATATCTAAAAAGTACTATTATATTCTGAAAATTAAAATAAATGTTAGACTCTCCCAAAATTAATAACAAGTTTAGTATTTTTAGACTTCAGAAATTAGTGCTGGCGGATCGCTTAGCGAGATTAGTCGAACTTCTTCTGTCTTATCGCCGTTTTGTGCTTGCCTTCAGCATCTTCATGTTTTGGACCATTGGGTGGTATAGTACTGCTTCGCGAAACTATTCGGTGAAGCGTTGACTGCTCCTTTCATTGCCTTTTTGATCCTTTTTCTACAGAGCTTTGCGTACTGGAACAAAGGGCGGAGTGAGTCCCTTCGGCGTATCACCAAGTGTGTTTGGCGATGCTCAGGCTTCAGCTTCTTTGTTCTTTTAAGTCTTTTTGTTTCTTTTTGCACCTAAGTGTCCATGCTTCCACTAAAACTTAAAATACCTGAAACTTAAGAATTTTCATTAGATATTGAGACAAAATAAGCATTTGAGGACAGTATTTCTATCAAAATAAAGCCTTAAATGAGTCCAATTTGTGGACTCATCAGGTACATGATCATACTTTTGAGATGAATCCTCATTTCTTAGTGGACCCACGTAGTTGAGGTGTCCTATATCGCACACGATATAAGACAGTTCTAGCAACGTGAGCGAGACGCTGTATCATCACGTATCTCATGGTGATGGTTGTCGGATAGAGAATCTCCCAAATAGAGTTAAAAGTGTATTTTTATTATATCACTTAATATGTTGAGTTCAAAGATGAGTAAATAATTTTTGTAATGTTTTAATGATTTCTCTTCCTTATTTATTTACTTTCAATTGAGTATATATCTATATATATATTATAGTCCTTTCATTAAGTTATTTGTTATTCAATAATATTATATACTCGTAGATTCAATGTACCAATGTCATTCGACCTGCATCTCTTAATGATGCAGATACAAGTTCTGAGGATCCTCAACAAGAGTCTGTTGAGATCATTTCATCTGCTCGTAATCTTTCGAGTGAGGTCATTGCTTCTAAAGGACTCTAGTTTTATGAGTGGTTAGTATTATTAGAATTTTGAGTAGTTGTGGATCTTTTTCCGACACTCGTCTATATATAGTAGAGGCTTCATAGATGGACAATTTTGGAGAGTCTTTCAGTTTCAGATGTTTAATTTAAAACTTATGTTTCATACTCAGTATATTTAGAGAGTTTTGAGATTTAATACACTGTTGATTTAATATTTCTTTTAGTTTGATTTTGATGTATGCTAAAGTTAGTCTGCCGCTTGTATTTAGCCCAGGATGATGGTTCGCTTAGAGACCAACAATGGTTTTCGAGTGCCAGCCATGTCCATGGTGACGGCTCGAATCATGACAAACTTGGTATCAAAGCATGGTGTTCAAATGTCCTAGGGTGTTTATGAAGTCGTGTCAGTAGAATATTTTTATGGTTGTGAGGGGCCTAGTTCTATAAATGAGGGACCACAGATATTTTTAAAAAGTTTCCTTTTGTTTTATAGTCTAAATCGTACAATAAAATTGTGTCATAAGGAACTTATTCGAGAAAATGACCAAACTGATCCTTGATGTATAGGGGTTGAACTTTCTTGGTCCTTTATATATATGTTACCTTATTGAAATATTCCTTAATGTTTATAAAAAGAGGATCATTTTGGTCTTTAACCTAAACTAACTATACAAGTGAATTTTTTGTTAAACTTAACTATGGTTCCCACAAAATTGCCACATGGCAAACCCCTTATCCATCAATCTTCTTTCTTTTGTTGCATTTTCAATTGGTTTATTCTTCTCTATATTACCTTCTTCTTCAATCTCTTTTAAACCAAATTTACCAAAAATAATTTGACACACAAAAATCTCTTCAAATTTGAAATTATATTTTAAGATTATATTTTCCACCTTTATCCATTTTACTTTTACCCTTTAATGTTAACATCAGTACAAAAAATAAATACATAAAAAAATTTAGTCTTAAAAAGGGGAAAATTATCTATATTCTTCGCATAGATTCTTTCGACAATAAGAAATAGTTAGTTTAAAACTTGAAAAATAGTTGGCGTATGGAGATCTCCTAGGAGGAGGAATGGAGTTTTTATTTATTTTTATCTAATTTATTTATGTCATATTTGTTTTAATAGACTCGTTTCTTTTCTTCGTATGTATAAGAATTAGAGTTGCTGGAAATTATTGTTTTGGAAAAAAAAGAAAGAAATAAGTGTAATATGTAATTTTTTTATATAAGACAGGTGGGTTATGGGTGGACTGAAAATGGAGCATCACCTCTAATGGCGAAAGAAAGAAGATTGAGGGAGAAAGAATGTGTGAGGTGTCAATTTCTGTGGGATACACTGTTATGTTTAACAGAAATTTTCACCTATACAGTTAGTTTTAGGGTTAAAGACCAGAATGAGCATATTTTCTATACATGAAGTGCTTTTTCAAGAAGGTGATATCTATAACAAAAAATATTCAACCCCCATACATTTAGGACCATTTTGATCATTTTCTCGAACTTATTCAAACTCGAACGTTTCTCAGATCCATTCGACTACTCCTCACACTCCAGGTGGTTGAAAAGCAAAGTCAGATCCTTATCATTGAGTAACTCTCATCAAAAGTCTTCAGAAATTTATGAGACTGCAGATGGGCACGAGAGAAGCTAGTGAGTGAGCTTAAGTGCTGAGATTTGAAAGAATGTACTTTTATTCATAGGAATTGTGTGTTCGAGTTAAAAGTGAGATGTACTCCCAACCTCTCTTCTCTAAAAACCTTGTTTCAGGTGAGACCTTTAAAATGAGAGTATGTTTTAAAATGCTTGGGTAGTATTTTTCACCCAAAAGATAGTACGAGTTGTGATGTTATATGCTAGTAGTAGTAGAAGTGCCCAGAGTTAAAAGTATTCATTTAGAAGTGAGGTAACCACAGAAATGAAGTTAGTTAATGAGTTAAGTATGTAAGTTGTAGTCATGTACCTAGTAAGTCATTAATGATGAGTTTTTTCCCATTATGGGTAGACTAAAAATTGATGAGTGTAACACCTAGGATTCGAGAAAGCCTAGGAAGGGGTCTAATGGACTTGTCAACACCCAAGACTAGACCATGGGACCATCCACGAATCCCTAGATGGATGGTAAAGAGGACCACAGTCCGTTATGGTGCTCGTGACAAGGAGGTAGAACTTGCCCCAAGCAGTCTCCCTCTTATGTACCCCTAAACGGGCCGTGAAGAGGGAGATGGGTTGTACAAGTACTCATGAAGGGGTCAAGTTCAGTAGGGTGGGTTTCTCCTCGAGCCACTAGTCAAGGACGATGGGCGTCAAAACGGCCCATGAAGCTTCACAGGAACCGTGAAGTCGTCCGTGAAGAGTTTTCATTAGACGTAGAGTTTAGGATCAACTTCAAACGATCATATCTTTTATACCAAAATGAATTAGGTGTCCCATGGCCTATCAAATTAAAGATATCTGAGGCCTCTTTCCAACGCCACCGAGTTCACCCAATTCCAAGCTCAGTGTAAAAAGTTATACCCGAAATAGTGAAGCCCTGTCAAGCAGAAATTCTTCACGACCCATTTGACGAGCCGTAGTGGTCACGATGACCCGTTTTGGCTTTCTAGTATCCAATCCGACAATTTTTAACTCAAGGGTTGTAAGGTCTTTTCCCAATTTTTTTAACTCAATACTACGTCATTTTTGCTTTTACCCAACATTCCATATATAATGATTTTAAACCCCCAAATCACCCAAACTCAATTCATTCTCTTAATTTTTCAAAAAAAGATCAAGTTCCTCCTCTCAAATATTACTCTCTCTAGAAGTTGAAGAAGAAAGCTAGAGTTTCAAGATCAAGCCTCCGAATCCTCCATTGATTCCAAACTTTTGGCATCAAAGTATGATAGTTTTCATCCATGGAGCCCTTTCCTCCATGGAGTTTCCAATTCTCCAATTTACAAAGTTAGAATTCCCCAATTGAGTTAGGGTTTTCCTCAATTATCATGGGTTCCTTTCAATGTTGATTTATTTGATTGATTTATGAGTTTTTATGCTTAAATTAGAGTAATTTCATGTTTTACGATGAATCCCCATGAACCCATGCATAACCCATGTTTTCTAAGCTACGTTGATGTATTGTGGGTCTTGAACTATGAAAGATGAATTTATGAAAATATGCATGTCTACTCTTTTCGAAATTTATGTAAATGAATTTGAAGATGCTTTGAATTTGAAGACATGATGAAGCTCATGAATTATTGAAAGAAAGCATGTTCATAAAAGTATGTTTATGACTCAAGAAAGCTTATAGATGATATTGTCTATATGTTCTATGGATCTTGGCCACATGACATGAATGGCATCTAGATTTCCCTCAATGCTTTTCGGGATTTTTTTCTAAGTTAGGTCTGTATTAGTATTGTATCCGGATATTCCATCAATGATTAGAGACCACAATTTTAAAACTATTTCCATTAGTATTAGGGGCATCTCTAATATAAAGTGAATGACTATGGACCTTAAAAGCTATTATGGAAAGATCATGGACGGTGAAAGGTTTTCTCACGCATGGTCTAAGGAGCTAACCTATGATAAGAAAAGTGGAGACTACTCATGTATTTTAAAGATATGACACGTTAAGATTAATAACTACTCTGTGGGATTTATTCTTAGAACCGAGAGAATATTGAGATGGAAGCTCTCTTGAGTTGAGGCCAGGTTTCTAGTAGCAATCTCCTTATCCCTTACCTATGTGCCCCCATAGGATGATTGTGTAGATAGACATTAGCTAGTGGATCAACTTTAGCTCATATTCATGGTGCTAACTTGGAAATAAGGGCAACCCTTTTTGGTATGGGAGATACCGGGGTATCATGATATAGCTCACATGGTCGTTATGTCGGTTAAGGAAAATTCCCATAATAATGATGAACTAAGGTTACTTGAAGAAGTATCTCACATGTGTTCAAAGATAATTTTACTTGCATTGATCATGATTACGATTATGTTTTCTAACTTTTTATCTTATGTTTTAACTTGGTCTTTGCATATCACAAAAATGTCCTTTTAGCATGATTTCATACTTTTATGAATGACTATCATACTTAGTGCATTTCTGTACTAACGCATACGAAAGGAGTGCCTTTTTTCTATCAATAGAGGGAGCTAAAAATTGGCTTTGCTCCCCTTTAAAATATGAAGTAAGATATAAAAGTAAATGTTTAGACCGCTCACATTAGTTTTACCTATATAAAGGATCACGAAAGAGGCGATCATAATGGTACTCGAATCCATTTATGATATCGAGTTTCTAGACACATCGCTCGCTAATTGATCTTTATGGTGCTTCCTCTATCTCTCTCAATTAAAGCTTTATATCCATAGAAAAAATTTGCTAGGCGATTTTATTTTTTCCTATTTTGACTTCGATGAAGTTTCGTTCTTTGCTACAACTGATAAAAATCATTGTTTTTGATGATGCATATGTAGAAAGCTTATTTGGTTCTAGTAGTTACTTTCCTAGATTTTTTTTCTTTCTATAGTAGAGATAGTCGCACATAATGACAGATCACGACCATATTATTACACCACCATAAAACTCAACAGTTACACCTACTTGTTCAACAATATACTTCGATTCTGCCATTCTAAAAGGAGCATTGGCTCTAAAAATTCCAACGTCGTCTACCAAAACAACCTGGAATATTTCAAAATAAGTAGGCATACAACGTACAAAAAGTTCACGCCTTTCCTTATCTCTAAAGATAGGGTGTCCTTACCATCCATGAAGCTTGACTGAGAAAAAAGTTAAGGAATAAAGCAGCTTCTCTAATAGCCCCGTTGAATAGGTGGGCGAAGGCTTTTTGAAAAAAGTCTTTTTCTTTTTCTTGTAAATGCATTTTTTTCTGCACAAGAGCCCTTGATCAGTGAGCTATTACACACTCTTTGAAGGGTGACTGCTTCTAGGAAAACCACTTGGTTGTCTCCGCACTCCTACCTCCTCATTTATCTCAGAGCGGTCAATGAGGGGCCTTAGCTGGTGATTCCCTCTCGACAATAAAGATTATTCCCCATCATATCACTAGCCAACCTTGACCCCTGTTATTTTGAGGTCATATCTAGTATTTAAAGTTTGCCTTGATTTGGTACCGCTCTCGCGGCCCGTACCAAAACACTATTTTAACCCCTAGATGTATAGTTAATTGTTGTGCCTCAACGCCATAGTGGTATCTCACTAATGGCTCGGGCTCCCAGAAGGAGGCCTTCTTCGCCTTCCACCTAAGCTGCACAGGAAACACCCAAAGCCAATTGATGAGTCCACAAATTGGACTCATTTAGGGATTTATTTTGATAGGAATAATGTCCTTAAATGCTTATTTTGTCTCAATATCTGATGAAAACTCTTAAGTTTTAGGTATTTGAAGTTTTAGTGGAAGCATGGACACTAAGGCACAAAAAGAAACAAAAAGGCTGAAAAGAATGAAGAAGTTAAAGCCTGGGCATCGCCAAGTACACTTAGCGATTCACCGTCGGGATGCACTCCGCCCTTTGTTCCAGTACACGAAGACCTGAAGGAGCAGGATCAAAAAGGCGATGAAAGGAGAAGTCGGCGTTTCGCCGAATAATTCCATGAAGCAATACTATCTCGCCTAATGACACAGAGCACAACCATGCTGAAGGCAAGTGCAAGACGGTGACGAACTACACCAAAGGGTGAATCGGCGAGTTAATTGGCGATTTCGACTAACCTCGCCGAAAGATCCGCCAACACTATTTTATGAAGTCTATAAATACTAAAGTTGTTATTAATTTTTAAAGAGTCGAACATTTATTTTAATTTCCAAAATAGAATAGTGCATTTTTGGGATATTTTCTCTCAAGTTTGGAGAGGGTTTTTGGGAGACTTGAAGAATCAAGGATTTCATCTTCCCCAAGTTGGAAATGGGTCTTCTCCATTCTTCTTCCTTTGCTTAAATCAAGGTTTAATTCCTTATACCCATTTGCATTTAGTATCATTTTAGGTGTATTTTGTTATTTCTTGGGGTGTGATTTAGCAAGTATGTGTTGATATTATTGTTGGATCTTGCTTGCTGATAGGTTAGATGTATTTTAATGGTGATTTCACCTGGTGTTTGTGGCTTAATTTAATGGGTTTGTAGTTGCAAATACAAAACCACTCGTGTGTTTTCGGCTTGCTTGAGAGAGAGGTCACGAAACCAAGACCGCTAGACTGATGGCCTAAGGAGTGGGTCGACATAAAGTTCAGCCCGAGAGGGTGAGCCCTAGTCCCAGATCCTAACACTCAGCTTGAGAAAGTGAGTGGGGTAAGGCATAGGTTGGCCTTCATGCGGCAAATGGGTGTTCGAGAGGAACCCATTTGAAATGGGGTAAGTTGCCCGAGAGGGAACTTATTTCCATCTAAAGCTTAGCCTAGTCACTATTATCTTGCAAATTTCCTTTCGAAAGCATGTACCCAACGATTTATATTAATATATATTGCGGTCACACCCCAAGAACTTCTCCCCATACTTGAATTTTCTCTTTATTTTTGTTGTTTTAGCTATACTTGTGACAAACCCACATTGATATTAGACACTTCAGTGTCACCCACTTGAATTTACTTTGTTTTTATTCAATAATTTCTCATACTACAACTAACTAGTACAAAATTCTAGCCTAACTACTATTTTCACTACCACTCACTTGGGACACGACCCCAACCCTTGGTTGGGTTACTATATTATCGACAATCGTAGACACTCGTACTATAGGGTAGTGTCGTTGGTCACGATAAAAATCATTTAGGGCTTCATTTGGGACTTTATTTTGATAGGAATAGTGTCCTCAAATCCTTATTTTGTCTCAATATCTGATGAAAACTCTTAAGTTTCAGGTATTTGAAGTTTTAGTGGAAGCATGGAAACTTAGGTGCAAAAAGGAACAAAAGGCTGAAAAGAACGAAGAAGCTGAAGCCTGAGCATCGCCAAGCACACTTTGCGATTCGCCGAAGGGACGCACTCCGCCCTTTGTTCCAGTACGAGAAGAATTGAAGGAGCAGGATCAAAAAGGCGATGGAAGGAGCAGTTGTCGTTTTGTCGAATAATTTCGTGAAGTAGTACTATCTCACCCAATGACACAGAGCATGACCATGCTGAAGGCTAGGCAAGACGGCAACGAACTATACCAAAGGGGGAATCGTCGAGTTAATCGGCGATTTAGATTAACCTCGACGAAAGATCTGCCAGAACTATTTTCTAAAGTCTATAAATACTAAGTTGTTATTCATTTTTAAAGAGTCAAACATTTATTTTAATTTCTAGAATATAATAGTACTTTTTGGGATATTTTCTCTCAAGTTTGGAGAGGGTTTTTGGGAGACTTGAATAAAGAAGGATTTCATCTTCCCCAAGTTAGAAGTGGGTCTTCTCCATTCTTATTCCTTTGCTTAAATCAAGTTTTAATTCCTTATACCCATTTGATTTTAGTATCATTTTAGGTTTATTTGGTTATTTCTTGATATGTGGCTAAAAACCCCCATTCTTAGGGTGTGATTTAGCAAGTATGTTTTGATATTGTTGTTGGGTCTTGCTTACTGATAGGATAGATGTATTTTAATGGTGATTTCACCTAATGATTGTGGTTTAATTTAATGGGTTTGTAGTTGCAAATACAAAACCACCCATGTGTTTTCGGCTTGCCCGAGAGGGAGGTCGCGAAACCAAGACCACTAGACTGATCGCCAAAGGAGTGGGTCGACATGAGGTTTAGCCCAAGAGGGTGAGCCCTAGTCCCATATCCTAACACTCAGCTCGAGAGAGTGAGTGGGGTAAATCGTAGGCTGACCTTCATACGGCAAATAGATGTCCGAGAGGAACGCATTTGAAACGGGGTAAGTTGCCCGAGAGGGAACTTATTTCCATCTAAAGCTTAGCCTAGTCACTATTATCTTGCAAATTTCCTATCGAAAGCATGTACCCAACGATTTATATTAATATATATTGCGGTCACACCCCAAGAACTTCTCCCCGTACTTGATTTTCCTTATTTTTGTTGTTTTTATTACACTTGTGACAAAGCCCCCATTTGTTAATTAATACTTTTGTGTCAACCCTTTTTTATTTACTATTTTTTTATATGCTAATGGCTTTAGCTAGGACTAGTTTGAACTTAATTTTATTTTTCTACTAATTCTCGAAAACCACTCTGTTGGGACACGACCCCAACCCTTGGTTGGGTTACTATATTATCGACGATCATAGACACTCGTACTGTAGATTAGTGTCGTTGGTCACGATAAACATCAAAATGGCGCCACTATCGAGGAGTGGTGTTATTTCAGAATTTTTATATTAGTAGAATTTTTGTTCTTCTTAGTTGTAGTGTCACTAATTTTACTTTTAGTTTTGTTCTTTGTTGAGTTGTCCATTTAGATGAGCATGGTTGAGCAGAGTAGTGGCAATTTGGTTGAAATGAGCCAAGGAGTCCAAAAGGACCTCACACTGACCGCACTGGCATCTCAGCTAAACGACTTGGCCACTAAAATCTCTGAGGTGGAAGTCCAATGCAACAACAAGGGAGGTATATACCCCCTCATGAGCAGAGGAAGTCTAGAGATGGGGAAAAAATCATGTCGAGGACACAGTTCAAATCATTCTCCAAAAAATCACCGATCAAGATTGAATGTTAGAAGAAATGAAGGAGAATATTAAAGTGTTGAATCAAATGATTGGATCTCACTCTATATGAATTTAGCTAATCAGGTCACTCCTGAGTTTTGCAGTGCCTCATCTCCACCCAAATGACATATTGGGGTCACCTAGTGACACTAGGGCCAACCCCAATAACGGAGAATGAGAAAGGACTTGCGTCGTGCCACGACGTTAACTAAGGCGCTTTTTGGGAGGCAACCCAAGGTGATGTTGCTTTAAGTTATTTTGTTCGAATAATGGTGTGCTGATTTTGTAGGTTAAAGTGAGAAAGATGTTGAAAAGTGCAAGTTGGTGAGCCAAGGATCCAGTTGGCGAATCGTCGAACCTATCGGCGATTCTGATTTAATTCGCCATTGTGACCCCAAAAAAGGGATTTCCTATAAAACTCGACGAGATGAGTATACTTTGGCGCGTCACCAAGTTGATCGGCGACAAGATTAACGTCGTTGAATGGCCGAGAACTAAACGGTTATAACAAGGCCAAATGTCAAATTTTTGAATCTCTCACTTTCCCTCGTTTTAAACTCCTCAAAATCACACCAAAGATACTTTTTCCTAGATTTTTTCCTTCCATTAGTATTTTTAGTCGGTGACTAGTGTTTGGGGTTGGATTTCTTTGCTACCTAGAATTTCAAAAAGCAATTTGATCAGCATCAAAGGTTAGTCTCTAAAACTCCGAACTTATTTTTGATAATTTTGCACTCTCTTGAAATTATAGTACTAGGATGATGTATGCTGAGCCTCTCTGATAGAAATAGGGTGTTTTGATGCTATTATTAAATAAAATTTTTTGTCTGAAATGCTTTAATAGTCGATTGCCATAGTGTTTGTGCTTTGATTTGAATGAACATGAAATGGGTGTTGCGTAATTGTTGTTAGGTTGGTCGTGCTAATTAACAAAATTGAAGTGACCCATATTTGTGCTAAACAACGAAAAGTGCTCAATGAAAGAATGGGTGACAACATTCCTAAGGATAATCTTAGTTAATTATCCAAATTTGGCGAAATCGAAAGAAGTCTGAGTAATCCAGGGTGATGGGAAGTATGGGTCTTGTGTAAATTTCGTGTATGCATACTTTGATATTGCTTCCAGGGCTTGTAAGGTCGATTATAAGAAGTGGTTTGAAATATAGGCACGTTGAATCATTTGGTGAGCTGGGTTATGCTCGCCAAACGAATTGGCGGTTCGCCTACTGGTCTTAGATCACTCTTCATTCATGTCCATAGTGCTGAGAGATCTGTAACTTTTGGCGGACCCATTCCTGATCGCCTATACTAGTCGGCGACTCACCAATAGGACTTTAGACCACCCTTTACATGCCCCATTTTGCCCTCTTTCACTGTATCTTTTGGCGGACAGCCTTGTCGTCGCCGAAAGTAGTCGGCGTCTCACCAAATAAACTTTTTCATTGATACTTTGCCTAGATTTAAAGCTAATTCCTTTAGTGAGGCCGACCTAGATCGCCAAAGAGATTTGGCGATTTGCCGACTGGATCGGCGAGTCCTTTTGCAATAAGATTCTCTGTGTTTGAGTTGAGTTTCACCTAATCTCTTGATCTTTTGCAAATATGGTACGCACAAACTTAAATGAGCCACCTCAGAAAAAGGCAAAGGGAATTACAATCAATGAAGGAGGTTCACGACCTTCATAGAAAAGAAAGCAAGATCTCCCATCGGGAGATAAAGGCAAACGAAAGAAGCATATCGCTAGAAAAGGGTCAGCTATTGAGCCAGATTTTTTTGAGCCAAAAGATGAACAACCCTTGATTCACCGACAGAATAGGCTCAGGGATAGAACTTAATCAACACCTAGAAGAGTTAGATCAGCTGCAACTCCTTCAATTACCGAATCAATGCCAAACTTGACACTACCTTCAGTGGCCCCTGCACACTCCCCGTAGCTCCACCTCCACCTAGATTGCTGAACAGATTGAAAGGCGATGGTTTACAAACCATTCTAGAAGAAAAGTTACTATCTGTGGAGGGTTTGTAAGGTAAGCATGCTGAAGTGCTTGACACACTCAAGTATCATGAGTTCGAGCAGTTCACTAGGCCACGGGTCCATTACATCCCTTCCTGGGTTCGGGAATTTTGTTTAGCCTATGGGGAGTTGGTCCCGAAAAATAAGAAAAAGGCTAGTGAGTTTCGACCGGTGAAGTCGGTTATGGTTAGAGGCAAGGAGGTAGAGTGTCACAACGAGCATATCAATGTTGTACTAGGTCGACAGTTGCACTCGGTACTACCCTAAGGGTCTGCCTATTGTTCTGTCCCTAGATGATTTGATGGGTTAGTTAGCTCCGATGATTTCTGACATCACCCCGAGGTAGTTAGGTACGGGAGCTCCGATTGAAAAGAGGGATATGAACATCGCCTCCCGGTACTGGTTTGGTTTCATCAGCAACACTATCATGCCATCCTAGAATGAGTCCATTCTGCATCATCCTAAGACGGCTTGCCTTGGTTCTATCATGGCCAAGAGGCGGATCGACCTGGGACTACTAGTTTCACAGGATATGGCTATGAGAGCCAAACGTACACATATATCTCTGCATTTTCCTGTTCTGATCACCGAGTTATGTCGGCATTCCGGAGTACCCCGGGACCCTGCTAGCGATATAGAGGTCACCTCGTCTTCTTCCACCGATATTCGGTGTATAGAGGCCGAGTTCACAGGAGTGGAGGTTGACAGGAGGAGAGCACCCCCAGTAGATACTTCTCCAGAGTTCAATGTTGACTCATTGCCAGCAGAGGCATCCTCATCTACTCCGACTTCGGAGCCTTCAGGTATACCCGCTCCTTCTTCCCCTTAACATACTCCAGGTACATCCTCTTCCTCCCAACCTGCTAGGATCACTCAGGCCATGATCCTGAAGATAGGGCAGTTGGCCTATTCAGCTGATGTGAGAGCTACTCGATTGGAAAAGTTTATTCCAAGGATGATCAACAGGGCCATACTAGCAGCACTTACCCCACTTCAGACCGCTGTTGATGCCCTGACAGTGAGAGTCATTGCTTGCGAGAGCAGACAGGGAGAATCCTCTGAGTTGGCAGCTTTAAAAGCCAAGATTGCGAGTTTGAGGAAGGACGTAGACTACCTTAAGTCTACTTCACTTCACTAATAGAGAGGGAAGATGACAAGGATGCTCCTGAGACCACCGAAGATGTGCAGGGGGATGGCGCAGCACATGCAGAGTCGGATGCAGAGACCAACAAGGAGTTGATATCGATGGATGCTGAGGAGACACATGAGAGTAGAGATGAGGGCATAATCAGAGACTTGCCAGATCTTATAGAAACGATTGTGCAGCCGGTGACCCAGGCATTGCCGGCTGAGACGTCCACAATAGCTTCGAGCAGATCTAGCACTGCTATTCAGTCTGAGACTACTCCGGGTACTGATGCCCATATACAGACTGCTACATCAGCCACTGAGACCCCGACAAAGAGAGAGACTGCATAGACAGGTCCTTTCTTCACCCCATCTCTGTCTTTCTTTACTTTGATTTTAGGATTCTATATTATTTGCATTTGAGGACAAACACTTTTATTTGTGGTGGGGTGAGGTCCACCTTGTTTTGTTTGTTTCAGATACTTGTGTTTTGGTGTACATTTGGGTTGTCTATTTTTAATTGTGTTTTTAAAAATTGCTTTGTAATTGTTTGAGCTTGTGGCCCCACTTATTTTTTTTATTGCAAAATGATTTTGACCCTTCCAAAAAAATTTAAATTTATCGCTCATTTCTGCCACCTCTCATATGTTGAATGTAGTTGTGTCACTCCCCGAGCCTACACCCTGGACGTGGCTAGCACTCGAAGACCATTACTGGCCCCCAAGCGAACCCTTGGCCTGGCTTTATTAACTCAGCGGAAAACCCAATGCAATGCAAGGTTTTAAAACAACCTGACTGAAATAAAATCTGGCCAAAAAGGCATCTCGAGTTTCAAAATAGAATATTTACATATATACATAGATGAGAGACTCCAAACCAACTGACTGACTGTCTATGAAGCCTCTATAATACTGAGATGGATGTTGGGACAGACCCCACAACACCCTAATAAAACAAAACTGAGAGAACAACATAATCGAGTCCTCCGGAACACAAAGAGGCTCACCATTGACTCGGAAGTACTCAACTGGATCAACGGCGAACCGGATGCTGGCCTTGGGTACCTGTGTCTGCATCATAATAAGATACATGCCAACTGGCATCAGTACATTAAATGTACGAGTATGCGAGCTGGAAAGCTAAACCACAACTTAAGCTTGAAAAGAGTACGAATGAACTCTTACCTTGGCTCTGTTCAACTCATGAATAACTGAACTCAATATATAAAGCAATACGACACATGAAATATATAAAACTTGTAAAATAGTGTAAACCACTTAGCTTGTTAAAGATAAAATAATAACAACTCAACTTTACTTATATAAAAGTAATATAACTTTAGTGGGAGACTTTTTCAACCGACAATCACCACTATGAGCCCTAGTGGTGATACAACGTTTTACCTCACGTTGCCCAAGGACCATTCTATACCTTGCCGTGATATAGGAATCTAACTTTACTAAGTTGATCCACTAGCTTAATCTTACGGATTCATCTAAAAAGTATGACCCGTTAACTCCCATGTTGGCGCATGGTTCTTATGGAGAGTTGAGTTTATATGAACTTGTGTCCCCAATTCGGTGCTCAAGACTACTCCAAAAAATATTTAGCTCATAAGTGTTTTAAACACATCTCTCTTTATTTGAGATAATTACTCAAAACTTTGCCCGAAGGATCACTTGGAAACAATGTTCCTTTTTCTTGAAAACTTGCCCAAAGGCTCTTTTGGAATCATAGTTCCTTTCTTACTCAAATGTAAAAACATTTGGAAACTTCTTTGGGAATACATAGTTCCCTAATAACTTTTGTGAAATGAACTCAACTTTAAACTTTTGACTTAGCTTGAAACTTGTCGAACTCTATCTCTCTCTCAGGAGGAATTCCTGGTAGATCATGAGGAAACACCTCTGGAAACTCTCCTACTATAGGAACTGACTGCAAATGAGGTATCTCAATACTAGAGTCAATAAATCAGACTAAGTGATAGATACAACCCTTTGAGACTAACTTTCTCGCCTTAAGGTACGAAATAAAACAACCCTTAGGCACTGCTGAACTGCTACTCCATTCTATGACTGGTTCATTCAGAAACTGAAACTTGACTGCTCGATTCTACAATCTATCGATGCATAACAAGAATGAAGCCAATACATACCTAGAATGACATCGAAATCTACCATGTATACCTCAACCAAATCAGCCATGGTGCTCTTGTGATTGATGGAAACAGGACAATCACGATAAACTCTTTCTGCTAGAATAGACTCCCCAACAGGTGTAGAAACACAAAAGGGTTCACAAAGTCTTTCAAGATGAACATCAAACTTATTTGCTACATAAGGAGTTACAAAAGATAAACTTGCTCCTCGGTCTAGCAAAGAATACACCTCAAAAGCAAAGACTTTGATCATACCAGTGACAACATTCGGAGAGTTCTCTTGCTCGTGGCGACTGGTGATAGCATAGAGGCAATTTGCTCCTCCACCGGTACTAGAAGTAGCTCCTCTAGGTGCCATCCTGTCTGGTGGGACAACTGAAGAAGATTGGGCCCTACTGCCCAAATTTCCACAACCTTGATTGTTCTTTAGGCACTCCTTCATGAAGCTACCCTCTTGCCCACACTTAAAGCAACCCGTCTGGCCCTGACAACACTTCCCTGGATGGACTTTACCACACCTAGCACATGCAAGAACCTGGTTACTTCCTTGTGCCACACTGTTCTGAGACTGTGGAGGTCCAACTCTGAAAATCTGCGAACTCTGTCTATTGTACTCACTTTTATTTCTGGGTGCAGGTGCACTAGCAGATGATGGAACAGGTCCCCTTTGCCTTTGTTGAAAGGACGGACGGTTCGCATTGCCTTTCTGCTGCCCGGACTCATTACCGGTCTTAGCTCTCTTATTTCTGAACTCTTCTCTGTCCCTCAGCTTTTCTTCCTCAGCTTGCTACACATAGACCATCAACCTTGATATGTCCATGTCCCCAATAAGCATTGCAGCCCTACCTTCTTTACTCGACAATCGAGACAATCCCGCAATAAACAAACTCATTCTACTCCTTATGTCCGCAACCATCTCCGGAGCATAATGAGAGAGTTGTGTGAACTTCAAATTATACTCATTAACACTCAAAGACTACTGCTTAAGTGTGAGGAACTCACGTACCTTGGCCTCTTTCAATTCTTGAGGAAAGAAACGCCCCAAGAAAGCTTCCTTAAAACAGGCCCAACTCGCAGGTGGTGCATTCTCAACTCTGCCCCCTTTCCATTGGTCGAACCAAGTTCTAGCAACATCTTTCAATTGATAAGCAGCTAGTTCAACCCGCTCAATATCTGCCACGTGCATCACATCAAAAATCTTCTTCAACTCCTCAATAAAATTCTATGGATCCTCAATAGTGCATGAACCCATGAAACTCGGAGGATTCATCCACAAGAACTCACGAATCCTAAAAGTATCAGCTCCTTCATGTCGAACTCCCCTTTGCTCACCAATCTGAGTAGTTACTGCTTTACTCAGAATTCTAATTGCCTCTCTGAACTCGGCATTTGAAACTTCCCCTTGATCTTGCACTCCCGGGGTATTTGGTAACTCTTGCTCATCAACATAACGTCTAGGAAGATGCCATCTGCCAACTCTTCGTGGAGGCATGACTATCTGAAACATGCGTAAGCACGGATTAGACAGAAACTTTTTAGAGATCAACTTTAACGCATGAGATGAGTGTGAAAGAAATGACAAATTTTCCTATATGTTGTAGCCTCCCAATTATAGATGTGGCGCGCTTCACACCGATAACTATGACTCTACATATATGACTTCATAGACTCCCTAGGACTCTTGAACTTGCTCTGATACCAAGTTTGTCACGCCCCGAGCCTACACCCTGGACGTGGCTGGCACTCGAAGACCATTACTGGCCCCCAAGCGAACCCTTGGCCTGTCTTTCTTAACTCAACGGAAAACTCAATGCAATGCAAGGTTTTAAAACAACCTGACTGAAATAAAATCTGGCCAAAAAGGCATCTTGAGTCTCAAAATAGAATATTTACATATATACATAGATGAGAGACTCCAAACCAACTGACTAACTGTCTATGAAGCCTCTATAATACTGAGATGGATGTTGGGACAGACTCCGCAACACCCTAATAAAACAAAACTGAGAGAACAACATAATCGAGTCATCCGGAACACAAAAAGGCTCACCACTGACTCAGAAGTACTCAACTGGATCAACGGCGTATCGGATGCTGGCCCTGGGTACTTGTGTTTGCATCATAATAAGATGCAGGCCAAATGGCATCAGTACATTAAATGTACGAGTATGCAAGCTGGAAAGCTAAACCACAACTTAAGCTTGAAAAGAGTACGAAGGAACTCTTACCTTGGCTCTGTTCAACTCATGAACAACTGAACTCAATAGATAAAGCAATACGACACATGCAATATATAAAGCTTGTAAGATAGTGTAAACCACTTGTTGTTAAAGATAAAACAATAACAACTCAACTTTACTTATATAAAAGTAATATAACTTTAGTGGGAGACTCTTTCAACCGACAATCACCACTATGAGCCCTAGTGGTAATACAACGTTTTACCTCACGTTGCCCAAGGACCATCCTATACCTTGCCGGGATATAGGAAGCTAACTTTACTAAGTGGATACACTAGCTTAATCTTACGGATTCATCTAAAAAGTATGACCCGTTAACTCCCATGTTGGCGCATGGTTCTTATGGAGAGTTGAGTTTATATGAACTTGTGTCCCCAATTCGATGCTCAAGACTACTCCCAAAAATACTTAGCTCATAAGTGTTTTAAACACATATTTCTTTATTTGAGATAATTACTCAAAACTTTGCCCGAAGGCTCACTTGGAAACAATGTTCCTTTTTCTTGAAAACTAGCCCAAAGGCTTTTTTGGAATCATAGTTCCTTTCTTACTCAAATGTAATAACATTTGGAAACTTCTTTGGGAATACATAGTTCCTTAATAACTTTTGAGAAATGAACTCAACATTAAACTCTTGACTCAACTTGAAACTTGAGCCTTAAAATTGAAGTTAAACATTCAACAAAGACTCTTGGAAAGCTTTAAAGACTTGCTTGACTCCCTTCTTGAACTTCTAGATTCAACTCTTAACTTCCCTTGACTTGGAAACTTACTCTCCTTGAATTGGAATCATGGATTCAAGGTATTTGATCACGTGTTATGGACGAGTACTTGACGTTTAAACGTACCTTGGGGTGTTGGAAACAACTAGGGAACATAGGTACAACACCTAGGAACATGTATGAGAAAGTGGGGAAAGAATGGGAAGACTTGGCGCTCTTGGCGCTTTGAGAGGCGCGGAGCGCGAGACCTCAAACTTCAGAGAGGTCTGGTTGGGGCTCTGGTAGGGGCGGCGCCCCAGGGGCTGTACCTCAGAGTCCTTCTTGGGGCGCGCTGGCTGGTGCGACGCCCCAGCCCTTTTCCCCGAAAACTTGACTTCTCTCCTCCTTTTCTCCAACTCCAAACCTTCCAATATTCAAAGCTTCAACCCCCAAGAACTTAGGATCATCAAAACCCTTAACATACACTAGTTTCAACTCAACAACACCCCCGGAAACATACACCAAACCAACAAGAACTACAACACAACACAACTACAACTTCAATAATTCCAACCAACAACTTCAATCAAACATAAACAATCTTTTCTCGAAATTAAACGAGCTTGGCGTGTGGGGGAAAGAACAAACCCAACACTATGAACTCACATACCTAAAAGGGATCACCCCCGACGATATCCACGACGATCTTTTGACGAAATCTTGCTTCTTCTTCTCCTTTCTCTCCTTTCTCTCAAGAACCCTAAACCTTACTCTTTTTAAAAAGGGAAAAACTGATCACAATTAAGTCTTACACCTTAATATATATCCAAAGACAAGGCTAGGGAAAAGACCAAAATACCATTACAAATTTCCGGACAGATTTCCTGCCAACTGCCCAACTTTCAAAGGGCATAACTCGCTCATACGAACTCGAAAACGAGCAAACTTTATGGTGTTGGAAAGACCAATCCACGAACTTTGCAACCATAACTGGAACCACACCTAGATAATCCTGAGCTAGGAGTTATAACTGTTCAAAGTTGGCCAAAAATTCATTATTTTCCATACTTAGCCAAATTTTCCAGATTTTTGAGTTCTTTCCAAATATGAAAATTTCCAATTCTAAGCCTCTTCCTAGTTATTTCAAATTGTCGGATGTTAGAATATCTCCCCCTTGGGGACATTCGTCCTTGAATGAGATTACTCTAACAAGGCTAAGGGTGTAACATCAAACTCAAACACCCAACAAGCAATTCATGCAAACAACAACAAGCAACAACATGCTCTCTAAAATTTAAAGAGCACTAAGAAAGAAATTAGTACCTTGGTCTACATTTCCTCCGGATTCAAAGAGATATGGGTATCTATTCTTCATGTCCTCTTCGGCTTCCCAAGTGGCTTCCTCAACAAATTGGTTCCTCCAAAGGACCTTAACTGAGGCTACATCCTTCGTTCTCAACCTACGAACTTGACAGTCTAGAATTTGCACAGGAATCTCCTCATAAGACAAGTTATCCTTGATCCTAACACTTTCAGTCGGCAGGATCAATGAAGGATCACCTATGCACTTCTTCAACATGGAGATATGAAATACCGGATGAACCACTGCTAGTTCCTGCGGCAACTCCAACTCATATGCAACATTGCCAATTCTCTTGGTTATGCGGTAAGGTCCAATATACCGGGGACTAAGTTTCCCCTTCTTACCAAACCTCATAACCCCTTTCATGGATGAAACTTTCAAATATACCTAATCATCTATTTCAAACTTTAACGCCCTTCTCCTAACATCAGTGTAGGATTTTTGGCGACTCTGTGCCGCTTTCAATCTCTCTTGAATCACTTTCACCTTCTCCATAACTTGGTGAACTAAATCTGGCCCTATCAACCCTGCTTCACCAACTTCAAACCAATCAATAGGAGATCTACATCGTCTCCCATAAAGAGCTTCGTATGGAGCCATTTGGATGCTGGAGTGATAACTGTTATTGTAGGCAAACTCAATGAGAGGTAGGTGATCATCCCAATCACCTTTGAAATCGATCACACAAGCCCTCAACATATGCTCTAAAGACTGAATAGTACACTCGGCTTGCCCATCAGTCTGAGGATGAAAGGCAGTACTCAAGTTCACCTTGGAACCCAAGCCTTTTTGAAAAGATTTCCAGAACTGTGCAGTGAACTGTGCACCTCTATCTGAAATAATGGTGATTGGGACTCCATGAAGTCTCACCACCTCTTGAATATACAACTTGGCATAGTCTTCTGCTGAATTGGTAGTCTTTACCGGTAGAAAATGGGTTTTTTTTGTCATTCTATCGACAATCACCCAAATAGAATCATGTTGCCTGCGAGACCTTGGCAACCCTGTGATGAAATCCATATTGATCATCTCCCACTTCCATTCTGGAAGTTCTATCCTCTGAGCTAAACCAACGGGCCTTTGGTGTTCAACTTTCACTTGTTGGCAATTTGGACATTTAGCAACAAACTCTACAAAGCCCTTCTTCATGCCATCCCACCAATAAACTTCTCTCAAGTCACGATACATCTTCATGAAACCTGGATGAATGGAATATCTAGAGTTGTGAGCTTCATCCATCACTCTCTCTTGGATTTTATCTATCATAGGTACACACAATCTACCTTGAAATCTCAAAGCACCATCTCTCCCTTGTTCAAAAGCTAGTACTCTTTGTTTTTGAACATTTGCCTTCAAGTCAAGCAAAATGGGATCTTGGTCTTGTTTCTCTTTCACTTCCGACACTAGTGATGACTCTGCCTTGCTCGTCACTTCTATTCCCCCTTCAGCGGAGTGTATAAGGCTGACTCCCAGGCGTGCCAGTCTGTGCACATCTTTTGTTAACTCTCTCTTCTTTTCTTTAATATGGGCGGTGCTACCCATAGACAACCTGCTTAAAGAATCAGCAACAACATTAGTTTTACCTGGGCGATAAAGAATACTCAGGTCATAGTCCTTAAGTAATTCTAACCACCTCCTCTGTCTGAGATTAAACTCTTTCTGAGTAAGCACATATTGAAGGCTCTTATGATCAGTGAATATGTCAACATGCACACCATACAAGTAATGATGCCATATCTTCAAAGCGAACACTACAACAACCAACTTTAAGTCATGGGTTGGGTAGTTCTTCTCATGAACCTTCAACTGTCTGGAGGCATAAGCTATAACCTTGCCATTTTGCATTAAGACACAACCCAGACCAACTCTGGATGCATCACAATACACCACAAAACCTTGAGTACCTTCTGGTAACGTCTAAACTGGAGTTCTAATCAACCTCTTTTTCAATTCCTGAAAGCTTTTCTCACAAGCTTCAGACCATTGAAACTTCACTGTCTTCTGAGTCAACTTTGTCAAAGGAGATGCAATAGACGAGAACCCTTCAACAAATCTCCTATAATAGCCAGCTAATCCCAAGAAACTCCTAATTTCTATAGGAGATATGGGTCTAGGCCAATTCTGCACTGCTTCAATTTTTCGAGTATCAACTTTAGTTCCTTCACCGGACACAATGTGGCCTAGGAACGCCACAGACTTAAGCCAAAACTCACATTTAGAGAACTTAGCATACAACTCCTTATCTTTCAAAGTCTGAAGGACTAGTCTGAGATGACTAGCATGATCTTTTTCATTCCTTGAATAGATTAGTAGGTCATCAATGAAAACGATAACAAACACATCTAAATAAGGTTTGAAGACTCTATTCATAAGGTCCATGAAAGCTGCCGGTGCATTGGTCAAACCAAAGGACATGACCAAAAACTCAAAATGACCATATTTGGTTCTGAATGCTGTCTTTGGAATATCACATTCCCTTACTCTTAACTGGTGATAGCCTGACCTGAGGTCAATCTTCAAAAAATAAGTGGCACCCTGTAGCTGATCGAAAAGATTATCAATCCTCGGAAGAGGGTACTTATTCTAGATGGTAACCCTATTCAACTGGCGGTAATCTATACACATCCTAAGGGAACCATCTTTCTTTCTCACAAACAAGACTGGAGCACCCCAAGGTGAGACACTCGGTCGAATGAAACCCTTTTCTAGGAGATCTTTCAACTGCTCTTTCAACTCTTTTAACTCTGTTGGTGCCATTCTATATGGCGGAATAGAGATATGACGAGTATCTGGAATGAGATCTATGCCGAACTTTATCTCTCTCTCAGGAGGAATTCCGGGTAGATCATCAGGAAACACTTCTGGAAACTCTCATACTATAGGAACTGACTGCAAATGAAGTATCTCAACACTAGAGTCAATAACTCGGACTAAGTGATAGATACAACCCTTTGAGACTAACTTTCTCTCCTTAAGGTACGAAATAAAATGACCCTTAGGCACTGTTAAACTGCTATGACTGGCTCATTCGGAAACTGAAACTTAACTGCTCGAGTTCTACAATCTATCGATGCATAACAAGCATGAAGCCAATCCATACCTAGAATGACATCGAAATCTACCATGTCTAACTTAACCAAACCATCCATGGTGCTCTTGTGATTGATGGAAACAGGACAATCACAATAAACTCTTTCTGCTAGAATAGACTCCCCAACAGGTGTAGAAACACAAAAGGGTTCACAAAGTCTTTCAGGAAGAACATCAAACTTATTTGCAACATAAGGAGTTACAAAAGATAACTTGCTCCTGGTTCTAGCAAAGCATATACATCAAAAGCAAAGACTTTGATCATACCATTGACAACATTCAGAGAGTTCTCTTGCTCGTGGTGACTAGTGATTGCATAGAGGCAATTTGCTCCTCCACCGGTACTAGAAGTAGCTCCTCTAGGTGTCGTCCTATCTGGTGGGACAACTGAAGAGGATTGGGCCCTACTGCCCAGATTTCTACTAACTTGCTTGTTCTTTGGGCACTCCTTCATGAAGTGACCCTTTTGTCCCCACTTAAAGCAACCCGTCTGGCCTTGACGACACTTCCCTGGATGGACTCTACCACACCTAACACATGCAAGAACCTGGTTACTTCCTTGTGCTACACTGTTCTGAGACTGTGCAGGTCCAGCTCTGAAATTTTGTGAACTCTGTCCAGTGTACTCACTTTTATTTCTGGGTACAGGTGCAGTAGCAGATGATGGAACAGGTCCCCTTTGCCTTTGTTAAAAGGACGGACGGTTCGCATTACCTTTCTGCTGCCCGGACTCATTACCGGTCTTAGCTCTCTTATTTCTGAACTCTTCTCTGTCCCTCAGCTTTTCTTCCTCAACTTACTGCACATAGACCATTAACCTTGATATGTCCATGTCCCCGATAAGCATTGCAACCCTACCTTCTTTACTCGACAATCGAGACAATCCAGCAACAAACAAACTCATTCTACTCCTCATGTCCGCAACCATCTCCGAAGCATAACGAGAGAGTTGTGTGAACCTCAGAATGTACTCATTAACACTCAAAGACTCCTGCTTAAGTGTGAGGAACTCACGTACCTTGGCCTCTTTCAATTCTTGAGGAAAGAAACGCCCCAAGAAAGCTTCCTTAAAACAGGCCCAACTCGCAGGTGGTGCATTCTCAACTCTGCCTCATTTCTACTGGTCGAACCAAGTTCTAGCAACATCTTTCAATTGATAGGCAGCTAGTTCAAGCTAGTTCAACCCGCTCAGTATCTGCCACATGCATCGCATCAAAAATCTTTTTCAACTTCTCAATGAAGTTCTCTGGATCCTCAGTAGTGCTTTAACCCATGAAACTCGGACGATTCATCCCCAAGAACTCACGAATCATAGAAGTGTCAGCTCCTTCCTGTCGAACTCCCCTTTGCTGACAAATCTGAGTAGTTACTGCTTTACTCAGAATTCTAATTGCCTCTCTGAACTCGGCATTAGAAACTTTCCCTTGTGATTGCACTCCCAGGGCATATGGTAACTCTTGCTCATCAACATAACGTCTAGGAAGACGCCCTCTGCCAACTCTTTGTGGAGGCATGACTATCTGAAACATGCATAAGCACGGATTAGACAGAAACTTTTTAGAGATCAACTCTAACGCACGAGATGAGTGTGAAAGAAGTGAGAAATCTTCCTAAATGCTGAAGCCTCCCAATTATAGATGTGGCGCGCTTCACACCAATAACTAGGACTCTACAAACACGGCTTCATAGACTCCCTAGGACTCTTGAACTTGATTTGATACCAAGTTTGTCACGCCCCGAGCCTACACCCTGGACGTGGCTGGCACTCGAAGACCATTGCTGGCCCCCAAGCGAACCCTTGGCCTGGCTTTCTTAACTCAGCGGAAAACTCAATGCAATGCAAGGTTTTAAACCAACCTGACTGAAATAAAATCTGGCCAAAAAGGCAACACAAGTCTCAAAATAGAATATTTACATATATACATAGATGAGAGACTCCAAACTAACTAACTGACTGTATATGAAGCCTCTATAATACTGAGATGGATGTTGGGACAGACCCCACAACATCCTAATAAAACAAAACTAAAAGAACAACATAATCGAGTCCTCCGGAACACAAAGAGGCTCACCACTGACTCGGACGTACTCAACTGGATCAACGGCTAACTGGTTGCTGGCCCTGGGTACCTGTGTCTGCATCATAATAAGATGCAGGCCAATTGGCATCAGTACATTGAATGTACGAGTATGCGAGCTGGAAAGCTAAACCACAACTTAAGTTTGAAAAGAGTACAAAGGAACTCTTACCTTGGCTCTGTTCAACTCATGAATAACTGAACTCAATATATAAAGCAATACGACACATGCAATATATAAAGCTTGCAAAAATAGTGTAACCAACTTAGCTTGTTAAAGATAAAACAATAACAACTCAATTTTACTTATATAAAAGTAATATAACTTTAGTGGGAGACTCTTTCAACCGACAATCACCACTATGAGCCCTAGTGGTGATACAACGTTTTACCTCACGTTGCCCAAGGACCATCATATACCTTGCCGTGATATAGGAAGCTAACTTTACTAAGTGGATCCACTAGCTTAACTTTACGGATTCATCTAAAAAGTATGACCCGTTAACTCCCATGTTGGCGCATGGTTCTTATGGAGAGTTGAGTTTATATGAACTCGTGTCCCCAATTCGGTGCTCAAGACTACTCCCAAAAATACTTAGCTCATAAGTGTTTTAAACACATCTTTCCTTATTTGAGATAATTACTCAAAACTTTGCCCGAAGGCTCACTTGGAATAGATGTTCCTTTTTCTTGAAAACTAGCTCAAAGGTTCTTTTGGAATCATAGTTCCTTTCTTACTCAAATGTAAAAACATTTAGAAACTTCGTTGGGAATACATAGTTCCCTAATAACTTTTGAGAATGAACTCAACGTTAAACTCTTGACTTAACTTGAAACTCTTGAGCCTTAAAATGAAGTTAAAACATTCAACAAAGACTCTTGGAAAGCTTTAAAGACTGGTTTTGACTCTCTTCTTGAATTTCTAGACTCAACTCTTAACTTCCCTTTACTTGGAAACTTACTCTCCTTGAATTGGAACCATGGATTCAAGGTGTTTGATCACGTGTTATGGATGAGTTCTTGACGTTTAAACGTACCTTGGGGTGTTGGAAACAACTAGGGAACATTGGTACAATACCTAGGAACATGTATGAGAAAGTGTGAAAAGAATGGGAAGACTTGGCGCTCTGAGAGGCGCGGAGCGCCAGACCTCAAACTTCAGAGAAGTCTGGTTGGGGCTCTGGTAGGGGAGGCTCCCCAAGGTCTGGACCTCAGAGTCCCTCTTGGGGGGCGCTGGCTGGCGCGACGCCCCAGCCCTGTTCCCCGAAAATTTGACTTTTCTCCTCCTTTTCTCCAACTCTAAACCTTCTAAACTTCAAAGCTTTATCCCCAAACACTTAGGATCATCAAAGCCCTTAACATACACTAGGTTCAACTCAAAAACACCACCGGAAACATACACCAAACCAATAAGAACTACAACACAACACAACTACAACTTCAACAATTCCAACCAATAACTTCAATCAAACATAATCAATCTTTTCTCGAAATTAAACGAGCTTGGCGTGTGGGGGGAAGAACCAACCCAACACTATGAACTCACATACCTTAATAGGGATCACCCCCGAAGAAAAATACGACGATCTTTAACGAAACCTAGCTTGATCTTCTCTTTTTCCTCTTCTTCTCCTCTTCACTCTTAAACCCTTACTTTCACTCTTTAAAAATGAGAAAAACTGATCAAAATCAGTCCAACACACTCATATATATCCAAAAGAAAAGGCTAGGGAGAAGACGAAAATGCCCTTACAAATTTCCGGACGGATTCCCTGCCAACTGCCCAACTTTCAAAGGGCATAACTCGCTCATACGAACTCAGAAACGAGCAAACTCAATAGCGTTGGAAAGACCAATCCACGAAATTTGCAACCATAACTGGAACCACACCTAGATCATCCTGAGATAGGAGTTATAACTGTTCAAAGTTGGCCAAAAATTCATTATTTTCCATACTTAGCCAAATTTTCCAGATTTTTGAATTCTTTTCAAAAATGAAAATTTCCAATTCTAAGCCTCGTCATAGTTATTTCAAATTGTCAGATGTTACAACTTCGTCATTAATAATTCATATTTTTTCATTAAAAATTTTGTGTGACGAAAAAGATTTCGTCAACCAATCGTCACTAAATGTGTGTCGCTAAAAGTATACAAAGACGATTTAGTGCTTCGTCGGTAAAAGCATTATATTAACTACAAAAAGAAAAATTGTCCGTAAATGCATTAACATTTATAACGAATTTATTTGTCATAAAAAGTGTAACTCTTTTGTAGTTAATAGTATGTTTTGTCACTAAAAAGGTTATTACTACCGACAAAATTATATCGTCGCTAATTATTTTACTTGAATTAGTGACGACATCAATTGTCTCTAATGTTATATGTATTTCGTAGTTCAACAAATGTAATTTCGTCACTAATGACTACTTTTTATATACAAAAAAATTATTATGTCCTTAAATGTATAAATTAGTGACAAATTTATTATTATAAAAAAGGTTAATAATTTCATTGTTAAATTTTTCATTTTGTCACTAAAAGTGTTGCTTTTACCGACAACATATATTGTCACTTTAAATTATCATGATTAGTGACAATTATAGTTGTCACAAAATAAAAAATTAATTTGTATTCAATAAAAAGGGTTACTAGGACAATGCATTTTTTGTCATTGAATGTAGTTAACTTCTAATGAACTAATTTATTTTGTGACAAAAATATTTGTCTTAAAAAGTTTAATTTGGTCATTGCTAAAACTTACTTTTGATGATAAAATATTTTGTCACTAATCACTATCAATTGATGACATTTAATTATTTTATATAGATATTATTTATTAAATTAGTGTTGCATAAATTAAAAATTAAATAATAAAAACATGCTAGATATTAATAGAATTCACCCATGATCATGTAACTAAAAACAATTAAAATTATACTAACATAATATCTCGTTACAAACTCCTTAAATAAAAGTAAAATTGTCCAATAACAAAAAAAATCTAACTGAAATATGCTAAATATTACTCCTAAACTAAGAAATATAAGTAAAAGTTCCTTCCAAAGTCCAATAATATGATGACACATAGCTTGCAATCAATCTTGATTCAATTCTCACCGTTTATACATGTGAAAAAAGAGAAAAAAAAAAGAAGTGTTCATACTAGGGTAAAAAATAAAATTTGTTACACAATTTGTCTTTCATATGTTGTAATGACCAGTTTCATAAGGCTTATTGGATAGATTGTTTGTGGAGTATATCATCACAAACTACTCTACATAAAAACATAAACTCCATCAATATATTCATGAAAACTACTAACTATTGAAATATAATGTACCTTATGCAGAAATTCTCACATTAGAATCAAACATGATGTGAAATAAACGAGAAACTACATATAACTATAGTAATATTGTATTGGTATTGTAATTTATTTTTGTGTTTTCTTGTGTTGGCGTGTGTTGCCCGTAGTGGGTGTAGTTTGTGTGGGATGTGTTTTCTGATTGTGTATTGTTGTTGGTATGAGGGAGTATTGTTGATTGTGAGTATTAGTTGTAGGAATGGGTAGTATACATATGTAGTTGTAGGAATGGGTAGTATACATATGTTGTTATTTTTTCGTTCTTCTACGTGTGTGTGTGTGTTTTTCTTTTCCATTTTTTTTTTTAGTTTTGCAGTGGTGTGGGGTAGATATAGGATCTAAGATGAGGTGAGTAGTGGTGTGAGAAAGTGGGGGTAGTGTAGGTGTAGTGGGGAGGATAATGGGTAGTTTAAGATTTTTTATTTTTATTATTATTTTTGACATAATAAATATATATAATAAAAATATTAGCTAACTATTTTGGACTAATAAAAAATATAAGAAATATTAAATAGTTAATCGAAAATATAATGAAGAAACATTAACTTATTTATTTAAAAGAAAACATATATTTTTGTAAAAAAAAATTCTTTTGATTAAAAATAAAACTTCACCTAAAACATGACTTTATTTTTATAGTTTTCAAATATATTAAAATAAACTTACTAAAATAAGATAAAATCAAAATTTTTAATTTATACTTATAATAAATATTTAAGGAATAAAAAATGGTGTAAAACCTTATGTTTGGTAAAAAATTACGTATTTAAAAAGATTATAGTAAATGGTGTGCAAAGGGTTTCATATCTTTTTTTGGGGGGCTAAATCAAAAGGCAGCCTTATTTTTGAAAAACAAAAAATTAATAGTATTGTTTTTAGAAAATAAAAATTGGTGTTATTTTTGTCAAATTAAACACGGTCATAAAGTCCCAAACTAAAAAAAAAGATTAAAAAAAATTACTGCCTTATAATGTTATCCTAGCTTTTTTGGTTATAATTATCGTTACTTTTGGGCAAAACAAAACTTCAACTCCATAAGACTTTTATTTTGGTTATAGAGTCCAACACAAATCCTACTTTGAATTCAAATAAATATTTATTAAAATTGATATAATAATAATAGAATAATTTTAAGGATAAACTACTTTATTAGACATACATCACTAGCATACATACTAATTTTACATCTACTTTCAAACAATTACATATATTATTACTTTTAATATTTTATACCATATATTATTGAAGATACAATGAATATTCATATCCCTTAAAACTAGGATTGATATTATCGTTACATTTATCAAACTCTAACTCTTCCTCTTCCCTTAATCACTCGAAATTTACTGAGAAGAAATACCCCATTAAAATAGATGTTCTACGGCTTGTCAGCACATATCAAATTCTTAGCTTTTGATTTTCTCACTCTAAAAAAAAACCTCACATGAATCCACCATTTTTTCTCTCAAGAGGAGACACCTTTCACACGCAGAGACAATCGGAATCGTTGTAACAGAGATTTCAAGCCCAATCGATTTATCAAATTCGACATTGATGATGGTACTGGTTTCATACCTTGTATACTATGGATCAACCAATAAAGTTCATGTCACTTCTCCCGTCGGATCTAGGCGCAGTGAGCAACACCGATGAATCAAAAGGTGAAGCAAACACAACCGTGGTTAGATGCTCTGACCAACCACAAACGTAATCGAAAAGTTTCAATAAGCGGAGATTTACGCATTTATTTGATACATTATTGATATATCTGATACATTATTGAGATACGATTATATGTATCTAATTTTAATCAGTGTATCTTATTAAGTGTGTATGTATCTAATGATTGTATTGGATATTTATGTATTATTGGAAATTTACGCATGTATTTGACACAATTTATTCTATCATGTATCCTAGTCTTGTCAAATGTATATGATCTTCTATCATGTATCTTAATATTATAAAATATATTTTTTATGTTATTACAATGTATCTAACCATTTTCATATTTATCTGAGATACATGTTTTTGGATATAACATATGAAATTGATACTTGAAACGTCAAATTATACATATAAAAGATACATGAAATAATATTAGATCATATAAATATATACATGAAATTAATATTATATCATATAAATAGATATGAAGGTATTTGTATAATACTCATGTATCTAAGTGTTTGACATAGATACACTCCTTGATATCCGCCTTATATTAAGGGATTTAATGAATTTAAATTTTCAGAATTAATTGTCCATGTATTTTTAAAATCCTCAATTACTACTCTAATTATGAAAATTCGTTACAACCAATTAATTTAAATAAATAAAATATGTATACCGATTTTATAATTCGGCAGATACATGCATCTCGCAGATTCAGACTCATGTATCCTAAGCACGAAATATGGTGGAAAAATTAGTTGAATGAGTATCTTTTAATAAATAATTATTGATTTTAGCGATACTTTTTATTTATTATCATTTATAGCAATACATATCAATATTAGATAAATCTGCAATATGTATTAAAAGTGAATTATGTATACAATATATGTTTATTATAGCTATGTTAAAATATATTATGCTAGTTTGGTAAGAGATTGACACATTGTATTACAAGTGTAATAAAATTGTGATAAATCTATTATCCATCAATAAAACTTATATTATATGTGTTTTGTAAATTGTTATTTGTAATATGTATTAAAACTGTATTATAAATGTATTCAAAGTGATAAGTGAAAAAATGTTATTGCTATAAATGGTAAATATTTTATTAATATAGCATATTTATGTAAGTTTTCCTAATATGGTAGAGGAAGTAATATTTGAAACTATCGAAAATCGTAGTAATTAGGACATAAACTAGTGGGATTATGTAGTTTACCCTTATTTTAATCTATGATTTCACTTTTTGCTCTTCATTAAAAGACTCTTTAATAGAAAAAAATGTCATTTACTATTTTTCTAATATTTAAAATCAACAAAATAACATAAAAACTCCTAAATCTAAAAGGAATCCAAAGTGACAAGTTTTAAACGTGACTACATAAAATGAAAAGTTTTATAACCCTAAAAATATTTTTAAAAATTGTTACTATTTTTGTCAAATAACTGTTAATTTATCCTAATATCTAGAATTTTGAAATTAATTAAAGTTATAACTATTTAATCTTTACATATTTGTAAGATGTAATATTATTTCCTCATAACTATTATTTTACTATTAACTTAATTGAATTAGGGTTTGCTGTTGCGATACTAAACTTTTATGAGGACCTATTACCTCCCTAGACTATTTAATACCGTATTTTAAACATATATATTTGCCCACGTGGACATAAAAAATAATGCAAAATTATAAATAGTAATGTGTCCACGTGGGCACATATATACCTTTAAAATACACTATTAAATAGTTCAGGGGGTAAAAAATACAGTATTAAATAATCTAGGGAGGTAATAGGTCCTTATGAAAGTTTAGTATTGCAACAGCAAATCCGACCAAAGTTGGGGTATTTTTCAGACCATTACCCCATTGAATTATGTGATATACCATATATATAAATAATAAAAGAAGAACGTTTGACGTTTAGAAAAGAGTATTGAGTATTGTGTTTTCATGTACTTTAACTTTCGATTTCAATGTTAGAATTTTAATTTTATATTTTTAAGTTTCTTCATTTCAATGTAAATTGAATTGTTGGAGTTGTTTTTGACACATTCATTACATTGAATTAAATGTGGAATAGACACTTTAGAATATGCAAAAAAAAAAAAGAAGTCAAAATCAAAAGTATTTAATAAAAATATTTTATCACGTGTTCACATGTTTAATTGGAATATGTCGTAGTTCGAGTATCTAACTGAAATTAATTAACAAATTTAAGAAATTGTTAATGTATTCAACCTAACATATTTATTTCTTAATATAATAAATATCTATAATTACAAATTATATAGCTAATTCATACGCGTTCAAAATATATTGAATTCAATCATTGTATCAATATAATAACATTCATTTTCATTATTTGAATTATTGCATTTAGTAGAAATAATGCATTTTAATTATTTCACACACGTGCGTGCGCACCCACCCACACACACTCACACGCGCGCACACACACACTTCGTTGGTTTTAATTTTTTTCCTCGCCAATGAACGAATGGACTTTATCTATTTCTTATGAAGCATTTGTATTATTCTTTTTGTCAGTTGTCACTTGTAATTATGAACAATTGTAGCAAAAAAAAAACAAACTATATTTAGCTATGAATTTTTTTCGTAGAAAATAATTGACTTATTCAATATAAATTTTAAGTCGTCGCTATTAACACCTAAAATATTTTGTGACAATTTTTTATTGTCACTAAATTATATGTTGATTAGAGACAATAAAGTGATTGCCACCAATTGTTTATATTATTAGTGATGAAAATAAATGTCACAATTAAATCTAAATTTTATAGCTAAAACTTATAATATTTAACTACGAACTCTAATTTGTCGATAATGTCACAACATATTTTTTGAGACGAAATTTTTTTGTGTCCAAAAGCTAATGTAATTAAGACAAAAAATAGTTTGTCACGAATTAGATACATCATTAGTGATGAAATAATGTGTCACGAATAACATTAAATTCGTGACTAACCCTACTCAATAAATGGCGCCAATGCATTTTTTGGTGGGAAACTTTAGTTGACAAAGCTTTACTACGAAATTTTTATGTTTCGTCACTAAAAGTATGTGTCTCATATATTTAAGCACGAAAAGTAATTTTTGTCACTAAAATGAATAAAATTTGTCCCATGTCAGTCAGTCGTCATTAAAGGTGTGTCACTAAATGTATATAAAGATGATTTAGGGCTTCGTCTCTAAAGAAGTTCCATTAACTACAAAACAAAAAATTCGTCACAAAATGCATAGCATTTGTGATGAATTTGATTGTCATAAAAAGTGTATTTTTTTGTAGTTGATAGTATAATTTTGTCACTAAAAACGTTATTAACACCGATAAAATTATTTGGTCACTAATTATTTAGTTCAATTAGTGACGATACCAATTGTCTCTTAAGTTCTATATATCTCGTAGTAGAACAAAAGAAATTTTGTCACTAATGACTACCTTTTATATACAAAAAAGTATTTCGTCCTTAAATGTATAAATTAGTGACAAATTTATCACTCTAATGAAGATTAACAATTTTGTAGTTAAATATATCATCTTGTCACTAAAAGTATGATTTTTATTAACATAAAATTGTCACTATAAATCGTCATATTATTAGTAATAATTACAATTGTCATAAAATATAAAATTAATTCATATTCGATAAGGAGGGTACTAGAACAAATATATTATCACTAAATGTGTTCAATTTATGTTCAATCTATGTATTCAATATGTTGTAATGGTCAGTTTTATAAGCACTAAATAAAAATGCAAGAATACTAGTATGAAGGTCATCTTGGGTGAGCAAGACTATGTACCTGACAAGAACTTTTTTAAAATTCTGGAGAGCAATGGACACATCATTATCCTCGCATAACCTACTACACATGAATTATCAAAATGCTAATACTTGAGAACTGTATTAACTCAACATCTAACATGTCATCTAACATGTGAAGTATTAGAACATATGACCATTTAATATACAAATTAACTAATCCCCGATAATTGGACAAAATAAAATGATTACAGACAATGTTGCATGCATTGCCGAGATTTATAAAGAGTCATGCATCATGTTGGAGTTCGTATTAACAAAATCTCACCTACTACATTAACACTATTTCGTCCATTTATTTATTGTAGATCTTTTGTCAGCCCCAATAACAACTACTAGTTCAGAAGTATTCAACTAAAGAATTCAAATAAATATCAGCTTTCAAAGCCTTAATTCTATATGCTACCAGACAAGTAAAAAAATCTAGAAGCCTACCAAGCATTTGCTGGCAATAAAACTACTTAATGTAGTTCAAGACTAGGACTCAATTGATCATAATTAATTCACTAAATAAATCTACTTATAATTACTCATAATTCAACAAATAAAAAATATCATTCTTAATCCTTCAACAAGAAAGAGAAGCAACAATGGGTTTTTAGTAAAATGTGTGTTACTAGTTTATCTTATAAATTATCTTTCTATTTGTGGATGGTATGAAAGAGAAAATTATCAGTGGGCGATGTGTTATGCAAGAATGGTATAGCTATTTTGGTCTTTATATGGCACGATTAGAAAGATCAAGGAAGGGCAGTATATGGGGTTTGATAACATCTGTGCATATAATCCTTAAATTATGTATAACTCGTGTCTTTTTGGACTTGTTGCAACAGAGTTTGACTTCAGGTGATTCGATATCTTTAGTTGGATGATAAAAGCTTTGGTGGTTTTGAGGCTACTAGTTAGGAGGGTTCTGTTTTCAAACTTACACACAATAGAGGTTCATTCCTTCTACTTTCATCACTGGTTCATGTAATATTGACTAAGCTGCATATATAGTTCATGAAAATGTTAAACTATCCTCCATTTCTTAACCTTTCACCGGTAATTCATATTCAATAACTCTATCACCTCTGATTCTATATGCAGTATAATAAGTCTCTTATTTGAGTTCTTCAAAGCAAACTTGCTAGTAGATCATGGTCTTGCATTGTATAATTCTTGTTGATCAGTACTGTCAACTCTCACACTAGTTTGGACTTTTGGTGTGTGATGGATTTTATCAGTGGTCTCACAAGGTCTTTTTCCTTGGGCGATGTGTTAAATAAGAATGGTGCAGGTGTTGTGAGATCTATCAACAGGAAACTATGCTACATTTGTTCTTAACAAGAGATTATGCTAAGAGCATCTGAACACACTTTGCTGCAGGCAGCTTAAGGGCTCATTTATTTAGTTAAACAAGTTGCAACACAATGGTGGAAAGCTGACTATTCTCCTAATTAACTGAAGCCACTATATCTGGCTGCCCCAGCCATCATTATATGGCATCTATGGAAGAAAAGAAATATCATTTTCCAAGAAGGTTCAATAACAAGAAGCAGAGTTATTAATGACATAAATCAGAACCTCTGTCTCTTGGCTAGAGCGAGGTTCCCATGGATAACAAAGATCTCTAACATTTGGCCACTTATGATATTGGAAATCTACAAACCAACGAGGTGCACATTAGTCTAGTGACATCTTCCTCCCCAAGGAAAATTAAGTTCAATACTGATGGCTCGTCTAGAGAGAATCATGATCCTTGCTCTCTGGCATTCTGCATCAGAAATAGTAGGGGTCATTGCCAATACTATACTAGTTTAGGTGTTGAAGCGTTGACAATTCATGAAGTAGTGGCTTATTGTATAAGAGAACAACTAATGCCTCTTATTATGGAGACTAGCTCCCTAATCATCAAGAAGGTGATTGATGAAGATTGGGACAGTCCATGGGCTATTAGTATGGAGGTTCAGAAGATCTAAGAGTGGAAGAGAAGGGGGATTTCCAAGTGTCACGTGTTCTAAGAGAAGGGAACCAGTTAGCCGATTCTTTAACTAACAAAGCTTTTATACAAGAAATATATCAGATGATTCATAACTTCAAAGTGCTAAATAAAAAACTAAGAAGAAATATCAAGCATGCTCAACTAACAACAATCAAACAGATGACGCAAAGAAAAGCGCAATCGAGATGCTGAATTGACTTACAACTTGGGGTGATGAGCTTTAGGGTTCTGAAGAAGATGTAATATAGAACCTCATTACCAAGAACAATGTACTCATCGGCATTTTCAACCAGTTGATGCAAGGACAAGGTAAGAATTATAAGGCTCAACAACAATGTCAGAAACCTTAGGTAAAGGAAAAACGGAGAAGGTAAGCATCATTCTGTCCCTGGTATTCTTCTCTGATCTTTAAGATCAAAAGTGTTCCCATACAAGAACCTGTTCCTCCACCCAATGAATGGCACAATTGAAATCCTGAAAATCAAACACATAGAACACAAATAAATCCTCAAAATGCACAGATCTACAACAACACCAAATGAAAACAAAATGTTTAAGAAAATGCGGGTAGAAACACAAACCTTGAAGGCAGTCAGAGTTTTAGGCTTCCTTACGAACAAGATCGAGAACGACATCAATCAATTCAGCACCTTCGGGTAACTTACCTTAGCCCAATTGTTACCAGCACCAGAGTTTCCATAAACAAAGTTATCAGGATGGAAGATCTGTCCATAAGGACCAGATCTAATATTGTCCATGGTGCGAGGCTCCAAATCCATAAGAACATCCCTAGGAACAAATCTTCCACTGGTAACCTCATTGTAATATACATTAATTCTCTCAAGTGGAGATCAGAATCACCACTATAATGATCGGTAGAATCAATGCCGTGTTTGGCACAAAAAACTTCCCAAACTTGACACCAATTTGGTTACACCATTGTCCACCTTAAATATGAAGGATTTCACGCATTTTGGAACTGAGATCCGGAGAAATATGCCACAAATGAAGAGAAAATGGGTAGATCTTACAAAATTGGAACACAAATGAGAAGTGAAATAAAATGTAGGGACAAAGGGAGGAGAGGGGGTGAGGGTGTTTTATTGTACTATTCAATACAATAATTTTCAGGAACTCCCATTAGAAGCTAAAAAGATAATTAACACATAAACAACAAAATCCAAGTATACGATTCAAGGCGATAAGAGAAAGGGAACCAAATTAAATGGCTATTTCCAACACAAGGTCTAGGACTGATTAACAATAATTCAGTAAGCCACAGGTCCAAACAGTAAAGCATTTCCAAAAACACAGCAAGAAGTACAAATATATGATTACCGTAATTCCATTTGGAGAGTTGTTTGCGGCTTCTATTGTGATTGTCTAGTATGTGGTATCAATCTCCTTGGAGGTTCATTCTGCTAGAAGAAAAACAATGAAAATCACAAATGAGGCACTCCTAATACAGCCTACGTCAATAGTTAAGGACTATCGGTCTCTTAAACTTCAGTTCATCTTAAATCACTTCTCTCAAGTTTGAGAAAGGATTCTTTTGGGTAAGATGTCACTTCTCTGGTGAGATCTTGTAGGTGTCTCACAGTGGCATCACCCAAAACTTGAGATAGAAATGTCATCAATAAGCTAGGAGCTGAAGAAAAACTGATTTTATCCCGTAAGAAATTGATTAGGCTCCAAGAATGCTACTTACCTCCCTCAGCTCGTACCTTCAGAGGTCAATCTGGTTGATTTCCAACAGAGCAGCAACAATTTAGATGAGCTCAAGGTCCAAGTTTAGGGGCGAATCTCTGGGTCGATGTTACAGAGAGTTCATCCATGGGCTTTTCACTTTCCTTTTAGTTACTTCTTTAGTTTTTTCATTTGTTGTCTTTTATCTTTTGTTTCCTTTTGCTTATTTCCTGTTTAGATAGTCCTGACCTGTTCTTGGCCGGGCTTTTAGCTATAGCTTGTATATAATTTGTTTTGAATAAATTGGCCTTGAGCCAAACCATTTTAACCAAAAAAAAAAGATAGACATTCAATTTGATCTGTTATTGTCCTTAAGATGCTGACTAAACCACATCATCTGGTAATGTACTAATTGGATTTACCTTCGCAAAGTAACACTCTCCAAGACAACTCTATGGAGTAATATCAACTTCAACAATAACAATTGTCTAATGAATGAACCCAAAAGAATATGATAAAGAGAGTATTGAATATTATCATGGATAAAAAGATATCTCAAATTAAAGCAACAACCAAGTCTAAACATGTGATATTTTATCACTAAGAACTCTAACAGTAACATTTTCTTGCATATCCAAGTCTTAGATTCCCAAGCATATACACATGGTTGGCATGCGAAAAAAAATCAACAATATATTAATTAATCTCAATCATATCTAGACTTATGATTCACTAAACTATGATCCTAATATTATATATCATATCAGCTAAAGCAAGCATAAGAGTTGTTGTATAGGAGTATTACCTTTTACTAAACAAGTAGAAAATACACATGAAACCTTCGCCTACCAAGTATGAAAATCATAATCAAATTAAGGAGTAAATAGAAATATAAAAGAGAAGAAAAAATAAAAACTGGAAAGTTGATTGAACTTTTGAGCACTTTGAACTTTCCAGTATTTTCCTCATCAGAATGGTACTTTCATTGGTTACAATTTACACGTCTTACTTTCCTTTTCTGTTTGTCCCAAAAAGAGTCTCTTAATTTAAAAGAAAATGATAGTTCTATGAGCTACTAGACTTCCCTAATACTAAAAAAATTTCCTATCCAGAATTAAAGAAAAAATAGACCAAACCATCATTGAATAAGATGACTTACTTGAGTAAAAGAGAAAGAGATACATAGAGATAAATGACCTTGAAGGTGCCACCACGTAGTGAACGTGAAAAACCCAAACAAAGGATATGATCCACTGACTGTATGATTATAAGAATGTACCTAAAGGAAATTATTACATTTTGTAGTTAGGGTTATAAAATGCAATATACAAAATATCGACGCTCTTAACATTACTTTAAGTGAAAGTTGAAACGAGATATTGAATGAAAGCAAAAGAGGAAAAACGATCAGCATGTCTAGCACTATTAGTACCACACACATTGGTCAATTGTCAATATGATAGGCTATTATTACACATGCATATTAAAAATATTTACTATTTTACTTTGAAAACTAAAATTATTTGATCGAAAACTAAAGGAACTCCTCATTTAGCATTTTTCCTATATGTTAAGTTGTTCGTAATACTTAATAGTAATGTACTAACTATTCATTAACTTAATTTCCTTGTTTTTCAAGTATCATCATCTCACATTAGGATTCTCTCAACCATTAAATGGCTGCAAGAAATATATAATTTTAAATAGTATCTTGGAATAGCAAAGAACTTTAAAGCCTTAAACATGTAAGTTTTTTCTTAAACAGGGATCAATATCTGAAGTTAAAGATGAAATCATGTAGTTGATACAGCCCTAGCGAGTGAGGCCATCTATATTTGTGCAGTTGATAGATTCTTTGTTTTCAAATTAATTTCTTTTTTTTGACAGCACATTGCTCATGGCGTTACTCTTTGAGATTACTTCAAAAAGTTCACTTTTGAGTTGAGAGTCTATCGAAAACAATCACTTTAGCCCCGGTAAGAATAAGGTCTACATACATCCTACTCTGCCCAAATACCAGTTATGAAACTACACTAGGTATGTTGTTGTTGGAGATAGACGATAAAACATCAACATAAACTCCATTCGTCATATGGTTTATGATTTCTTTTGAAAGGATCCACAATATGCCGTACCATATCCTAGGTTTCTCAAGTAAATTTTAGCAAGAAATCCATTAAAAATTAAAAATAAACTTACGAACAAATAAGATTGAGCCTTTTATCTAATCAAAAGCTTCAGGCATCATCAGCCTCCCGTAATTTCGGATACCAACAGTCATTACCACCAACCCGCCACCCTCACACACACAAACTGAGGCTTATTTAAAGCTCAATTTACGTTGAACTCTATGGAAATATAAGCCTCGTATTTTCAAGCTCAAATGTAGCTGAAAGAACAGAGAAGAACAAAAAGCATAACAAATGAAACAAAGTCAAAATCAATTTTTGACCAATTTGAAGAGAATGTAGCAGAGGAAACAGAAGAACACAAGAAATCTATAAACACAGAGAATTTAGTGTATCTATGATTTATATTCACCTCCTTCTTTCTGTTGTGCGGGTCTCCGTTTGATTACATCTTCGTCGTTACTCTCAATTAAGACTGCATATCAAAGAATATATCTACTTTAGCTTTGTGCTTCTCGAAATAACCATAGCATCCCCAAACAAAATCATACCATTTTCTAGTCCAAAAGCTTTGGATCTTGTATCAAAAGAAGAAAAGAAACAAAAAAAGAATCGGTGAAAAAGCTGCAAATTAGGAAAAACATAATTTAACTTAATTGGAAGTGTGAAGTACTAGACATTTGTAGAAGTAAAAATTGGAAGCAAGAACTCACTAGATTTTGGGTAAAACATAGAAGAGGCATCAAATCAAAAGAAAAAAGTAAAACCTAATTGTAGTGGGAACTAAATTAGCGGTGCTGTGCATTTGGGGAAAATAATTAAATGGAAATTTTGTTTCCGCGTTTGTTTTGGCGCAAAATTGAAAAAATTAGAGGGGTTAAATGAGTGTGTTGGTTGAATTTAAGTGAGTTAAAATAAATTGAGTTAATAAATGAGTGATTTATTGACTCATTCACAAGTTATTTAAGTTAAAACGTGGGTTATAATTCAATTTTACTAAGTCTTAATTGTTTTACTTGCTCTTTTATAATTTTTAGTATTTAATAAAAAAAATATTATTATAGCTATATATAATATATCAAATAATAAAACAGTATTTATTTAAAATTATTTTGACAAGATTCGTCATTAAATAATTTGGGCTATATATCAATTCAATATTTAATGGATTGAGTTAATACATATGAGCGGGTCAATAACCCCGCTCAAACTTAAGCAAGCAAAATAAGTTGGGTTTGTTCTGCCTCCCTAAAAAATAATTAAATTTTAACCCACGACACACACACACAAATTGTTGCGAAGGTCTGGTGATTTGAAATTGAAAAATTATTTGGATAAGTAATTTGAACTTTTAAAAGAAAAAACTACATAATTGCATAATTGCATACCAAATTTCAAGTCGAATACACCTAAATACATATTTTTTGCTACCATATACACTGAAATAGGGATAGAGGCAAGCGAGATTCGCTTATGTATTCTTGATACATGTGAATCACACTAGATACAAATTATATACATGTATCTCGTTTGATTCACATATAATTGAGATACCAGATTCACAATCGAGATAGGAGAGTGGCAAATGACATTTGTCTATAATCCCATGTGAATCACACTAGACACACAATAGATACTAATGTGATTCATATGTATCTGGACGACCGAAATGAGAGGAAGGTGAGCGTGATAGGAGAATGACGAACGAGATGGGAGGGAGTTGGGTGAGATAGTAGAGTGGCAAGAGAGATGAGAGATATAGAAACGTGACTATTATTAGCTATAACTATTTAAATGAATTTAAGTAAGCATTTTTGTCAAATATCTTTAGAGAATAACTTTTCTCAATTGACAGTGGACAAGAAAATTACACCATCAATTCATTTTTAGAAATACTTATTCCTCTTAATATATTCACATATTATTAATATTTAAATAAAAATAACAAAAAGAGTATTATATTGTAACTTGGACTCTAAATTAATTATAAGAGTTTGCTTAGAATTCTCATTTGGTTGCCCAAAATAAGAAGGATTCTTTCACCTATTTCTTGTCCTCGATATTTTCACCTCGTTCTCCATCAACACCATTGAAGAGTTGGAGACAATATCTTTTTTTGTCTTTTAAAATTCTAGACTAATTAATCTCATAAAAAATTATTCACAACCTATTAAGTCTTCTTCGCAACATTAATTTTTTTGAATAGGTGTTTCCATTGTTTCAGACTGTGTTTTCTCTTCTTAGTTCATTCAATCAACAATACAAAAATTAATTGAAAACAAACTTTGATCCATATATCATCATATGTATTCCAATTTATTTAAATATTACTCAAAGTCAATAATATCATAAATTTTGGACGCCTTTTCAATAAAATTAAATATTAGATATGTAAAACGTGTTTAAAAAAAGGAGAAGCTGAAAAATCATTAATCTTTAAATGTTAAAATACAATAATTAAATTAAGAGATATAAGTATTTCTAAAAATGAATTGACGAGGGAATTTTCTTGTCCACTGTCAGTGAAGAGAAGTTAATCTCATATTTTTATCAGTCGTGTGTATGATAAAATATATAATATATAAGCGAATAGAAGAGCTTAGGGTCAGTCAGTCAATTGATCAATTTGCCCTTTCCTCTATTTATATTTAACTATTTCTACATTTTAATTTATTTGTCTTATGCCCCTTTTTAGTATGTTATGCATTTATAAATTACTACCCTTCTCCTCTATTTATATTCAATAATTTATATGTTTAAATATATTTGTCTTATTTCCCTTTTTAGTATGTTTTATAGTTATAAATTACTAAAAAAATAATACTATAAATTATAATAATTAAAAAAATAAAATATTAAAAAAACAGATCAAAATTTAGATCAACTCTCGAAATACAGAAGGGATAAATATATTATTTGAATATTAGGTTAAGATTTAATATAAATTACAATAATTAACAACTTATATATATATATATATATATATATATATATATATATATATATTACTTTCTTTTCTTTTTTAAAAAAACATATTATAATTTTGTTAATTCTCAAAATTTCTCATGTGCAACATAAATTGTGACACAGAGTGTAACACATTTATTTAAAAATTACATTACTTAAAAACATTATAAATCACAATAATTAACAACTTAAAATATTTTAAAATCATATTAAAATATGGTTGCTCTCAAAGTTTCTCATGTGCCACGTAAATTAGGACAAAGTGAGTAACATATTATTTAAAAATTACGTTAAAATTACTATAAATTACAGTAATAACATTTTAAAATATTTAAAAATCATATCAAAATTTGATGAGGTCTTTTAATTCTATTTGCTACCACCATAATTGAAATTAATAGAGTAATATTTATTAGTGTTACACTCTCTATATCTAGTTAAAAATTTTGCAAACTTATCGAGGCTTTTGATCATGATTAGTGATAAAATATTTTGCAAACTTATCGAGGCTTTTGATGATTTTGGAACTTTGCTTCTAACTTTTTTTGGTGTTAAAATATATTTTTTTAATTACATAATATTGGTATGACGCTTGTCTAGAATATAACTTCAGATTTTCACTAAAAATTGTGTGTATGGTTAATGTTTATGGACGGACAAAAATTTGATTTTTACTATATTTGAATAAAATGTGTCTATTATTCATGATATTTTAATTTATAATCACAATTTTTTTTGTATCCAATCATTTTATTAATTAACTAAAAAATTTAAGTCATAGACATTTAATCATTTTTTTTGTGACAAAATTTTATTGTGATTAATTATAGGTTAAATAGAGACAAATTATATAATCGTCACTAATTGCTTGAACTATTAGTGACAAAAACTAAGGTCACAATTAAATTTTGAAATTTTGTTGCTAAATTACACAATGATTAACCACAAATTCTGATTTGTCACTATTGTATCAACATACTTTTTGTGACAAAAAAATTTCGTGTCCAAAATTTAATTAATTTAGGACAAATAGGATTCTTCATAGAATGGGTACATAGTTAGTGACAAAATAATGTGTCACCGAGAACTTTAAATTCATCAATAGTACTCAATAAATGGCGCGCAACTTATTTTTTGGTGGGAAATTTTAGTGGACAAAACTTTGCTACGAAATTTTATGTTTCGTCCTTAAAAGTATGTGCTTCATGTATTTAAATACGAAATATAATTTTGTCACAAAAGGTAAACCATTGGTGACGAATTTCATGTCGTAGCTAATAGTTTCGTAGCTATATATCATATTTGTTGTAGTGAACGTGGCCGGCACTCGAGAATCATTTTTGATCCCCAAGCGAACCCTTGACCTAGCTGACTATATACTGGAAGACTTACTCAAGAATAAAGAAGCTTTAAAAATAGAATTTAGAAATTCAAACTCAAAGTAAATGCTTAACTCAACAGTCTGAAAATACTTAAGTGCAACAACAATAATAATTTGCAACAATCTCAAAACGTCTCAAACAAGGGAAATACTGAGAGACTCATCAATTCTAACTATATATGAAGCCTCTAATACTAGGATATAAGTCAGGGCAAAACCCACAACAAACTCAACAACAACATGAAATTAAATTGTGAAATCCTCCGGAAAGCAAAGAGGCTCACCAAAGTTGTTTGAAGCGCTAAGTGATCTCAACGAAACACATGTTGATGATCCTGAACACCTATATCTGCATCATAAAAGATGTAGGTCGAATGACATGAGTACATTGAATGTACGAGCATGTAAGCTAAATAGCAAACAACTGAAAGACAGGGTTGCAATAGATGTAGATATATACTCAGATGAATCTAAAGAAATAAGGAAGTGAAATCATTAAAACTTTACAAAAAATACTTTCTCATTCTCTAAACTTTAGCATAATAAGTGATGTAATAAAAAAATACACTTTTAACTCTATTGGAAGATTCTCTAACAGACAACCATCACTATGAGCTAAATGATGATACACCGTCATGTCCATGCCGCCAGAACTGTCCTATATCATTCCGGGATATAAAAAACCTCAACTAAGTGGATCCACTAAGCAATGCTCGAAGGGGCTAAAGATTCATCTAAAAAGTATGATCATATACCCATGTTGGCAAGACATGGTTTATGGAGGCTGTGAGTTGTCTAAACTCTTCCTCATATCGGTGGTCAATACTACTCCCAATAATATTTCCCTTTACTCAATGTATGAAAACATTACTCCTTCTCTGGTTTGAGATAATTACTCAACTATCCTCTTACCATGCACAAGTATTGAACGCCAATTGACATTACGATGCACTCCACAACAAAATGGTATGTCTGAAAGGATGAACACGACAGTAATGGAGATGGTCTGGTGTCTTTTGCTCGAAAGAAAAGATCCTAAATCAGTTTTAGGTGGAGGCAGCCAATACCTCCATATATTTGATGAACTGATTGCCTACTAAGGCCTTGCAGGACATAAATCTATATGAAGCTTGGTGTGGGAACAAACAATCAATACACCATCTTAGAATCTTTGGGTGTATATGTTATTATCGAGTTTTAGAAACAAAGAGGAATAAGTTAGACAACAAGACCCATAAGGGCTTATTTATGGGCAATAGTTCATCCAAAGGATAAAGGATTTTCTGTTTGAAAATAGAAAAGTTAATTCTCAGCTGAGAAATGAAGTTTAATGAGCAGCTGGTTGGGATTGGAAAAATTAGAAGACCTCTTATTCTGATTTATTTTCAAAAAGAGCAGCCTCAACTTCCAAAAGATGAACTAGTGGATGATGTACCATTGAGGGGAACTCGAACTTTAAAAGATGTCTATCACCGGTGTAATTTGGCATGGAGGAGAGATATGCAAGATGAACTCGACATGATCGAGAAGAATGAAACCTGACAACTTGTTGACAACTTAGAAATCACAAGTAATTGGTGTAAAATGGATTTTCAAGACAAAACTCAATCTTGATGGCTCAATTTGCAAACATAAGGCTAGATTGATGGCAAGGATATGCATAACAATATGGTGTTGATTAGCAGGAAATATTTGCTCCAATAGTAAGGTATGACACAATCAAACTTATTCTTGCATTTGCGTCTTATAGTTCCTGGCAGATTCATCAGCTTGATGTCAAATCGACTTTTTTGAATGGTTTGCTTGCTGAAGAGATCTATGTAGAGCAACTGATGGTTTCTCAATTCCTGGAAAGAGGATCAAGTTTATCTCTTAACGAAGGCCTTGTATGGCCTAAAACAAGCCCCAAGGGCATGGTATGAGAGGATGGACAATCATCTCATCCAACTTGGCTTTAGTAGAAGTCAAAGTGAAGCTACTCTGTATGTGAAAGTCACTGCAGGTGAGTCCTTAATTGTCTCAATTTATGTGGATGACATGCTTGTGACAGGAAGCAAAATTGAACTAATCCAAAGGTTCAAGGATGAAATGGAGAAAATCTTTGAAATGACTGATCTTGGAGTCATGAAGTACTTTCTTGGCATGGAAGTGTTGCAGTCCAGTGATGGAATTTTCATATGCCAGCAGAAATACATTTTGATATTCTAAACAGGTTCAAAATGCAAGACTGCAAACCTGTGAGTACTCCAATCTCTACTGGTGTGAAGCTTGGCAAGGATGAGGATTCCGAAAAAGTGGATGATAGTATGTATAGAAGCTTAATTGGCAGTCTTCTATATCTAACCACAAGCAGACCTGACATTCTATTTGTTGTAAGTTTGCTCTCTAGGTTCATGCATTCATCCTAGAGACACACACTTCACAACGGCTAAAAGAGTGTTAAGGTATATTAAAGGAACCAACAAGTTTGGAACTTTTTTCCCAACATCTGCCGAAGTAACTATGAACATGGGTACTCTGATAGTGATTGGGGTGGCGGAGTTGATGATTCCAGAAGCACCTCTGGATATCTTTTTTGTTTGGGGACAAGTTGTTTTAGTTGGAGCTCTAGGAAACAAGAAACTACAGCTCAATCAACAGCAGAACTGAGTACATAGTTGCTGCATCTGCTGTGAATCAAGCTATCTGGCTAAGGAAGATGTTGAAGGACTTGGGCCATGAACAAACAGAAGCTACCAAGATCATGTGTGACAACAGTTCAAGTTTCAATCTCAAAAAATCCAGTGTTTCATGGTCGAACTAAGCATATCAAGATCAAGTTTCATTTTATTAGAGAAGTCCAACAATCTAATGAAGTGTTGCTTGTTCATTGTTCATCTGAGAACCAGCTAGCTGACATTTTCACTAAGTCATTGCCAAAGGAAAGGTTTGAAGATCTGAGGCAAAGAATTGGTGTTTGCCACAAAAATGCCAAGGAGGAGTGTTAGACAATTGGCATTTTTTCCACTTATTATTTTTAGTGTTTTTTACTTATTTCAATTTACTGCTTTCCTGTTTTCTAGCAAAAGACTTGGTCAAAGTTAGTTTCTTAAATATCTGAAGTTAGTTGCCCTTTCATGGTTGACTAGTGGGACATTTCTTATTCAATTTCAATGCACGTTGTAAGTGGCTGCTATTTATCTTTTTCTTGTATAAATTCAGATGTTCTTCATGTTAATGATATGCTGGAATTTT